>NW_025935877.1:0-689 GCF_000764305.2 Hyalella azteca | reverse complement strand
TCATCTGACAAGAGCGACAAGATCGCCTGCCGTACAAAGGGAAATTGTGTCCTGACTTTGTAGGGAAGCGAGCACTGGAAGGAAGCTTCTACTTGAAGGACACTTGCACAAGAAACCAGCAAGAGTTTGCTTTGGTCTTTTATTAATATTGACGTCAACGGGGTTGTAGAGAGCAGTTCAAGTCACAAATGGAAAATATCAATATGGACGTCAACAGGGTTGTTGAGAGCAGTTCAAGTCACAAATGGAAAATATTAATATTGACGTCAACGGGGTCGTTGAGAGCAGTTCAAGTCACAAATTGAAAATATTAATATTGACGTCAACGGGGTTGTTGAGAGCAGTTCAAGTCACAAATGGAAAATATCAATATTGACGTCAAGAGAAGCAGTTCAAGAGAGAGCAGTTCAAGGTCGTAGGGAGAAGTTTATATCACAAAGACAAAATTCTATGATTTCGTTGAGAGAAATTCAAGTCACAAGCACAAAATTTAACGGTTCGTTGAGAGCAGCTCAAGTCACAAGCGGAAAATCCAACGGAATCGAAGAGAGTAATACTCAAGTCACAAATACAGCATTCAACGGGGTCGTAGAGAGCAGTTCAAGTCACAAACTGAAAATTCAACGGGGTCGTTGAGCTCCAAAGTCACTAAAAGGGAGTATGAACTTTCTGCGTTAATACAAAATACT
>NW_025935876.1:0-1180 GCF_000764305.2 Hyalella azteca | reverse complement strand
CGCACCCATTTCTTCCACCTGACCCACCTGCAGCCAAACTCCAAAGTCTCAACCAAAATGTTATATTTTACTTAGAAATAGATAGCCTACAACAAGAGCTTTCTAATAATAATGGCGCTAAAATGCTTGAAATTGGCTCACAGAAAACTAGAAATAATAGTTTTTCCAAAATAGGTGCCAATAATTTATCCATTTTCAGATGTAATTGAATAAAGGAAAAAAATTTGTAGCTTTTTCACATAAGGAAAACAATTTTCTTGTGCACATACCTACAACATTACTGGTGTGATGAATATTGCACAACAAAACATAAATATTCTCATACATAATGGCATAAAAATAATTTCACAGAGGCATGGACAGATTCATAATTTTTTGCATTGCAAACTGTGCAGTAGGCCATGGCTGTTGTTATCATTGCCCATCCTGTTAGCTCACCGGCGAGAACCATTATATTGCATGACACAAAACCCTGGACTAGACAGGAACTATATAACCATAGTCATTATTTCATCTAATTTAATCGGGACGCAGTATAGACCCCTGCATAGCCCTTGCCCACAATTCAATATCTATTTCTTTCCGCTCGTAATCACGCTAGAGGGCATATTATCCTGTGTGAATAAGTGCCTATAGGGCTATAGCCATAGCCCATAGGTGCCTTTTCCTTTCCTGAAATGAATCAGTCAGCCAGATAACATCAAGCCGCCGAAGCAACAGCCGTGGGCAAATAGCCAAACTGTTGCGTGCTTGTATTAAACACAGCCTGGAGTCTTCGCGACTTTTGAAAATAAGCGCCCGACATAACAGCGCCGTTACGTCACAGCCACTGCTTCATCGCGCTCTACTCCACAGACAGAAGCGCAAACCACCGTCTCTACAACGCCATGCCCCGGCTCGCCCCCTTTGCAGCCAGCAGAAGGCTTTTCTGCGTTTTGGGGCCGGCGGTTTGCGCTTCTGTCCGTGGAGTGCGGCGGGATTACGCCAGTCCTGCAAATAGCAGAGCAGGTTTACGGTGATCCGGCGTGGTCTGCGGCCAGTAAGGCTTACGGCGTGTGTAAGAAGTGATAGAATAGAATAGAAGTGTCGGCGTTGAAGAAATAGGCCCATGGCCTGTTGCCGATTCTTGAACTTTTCGTGATTTGATTCACAAGGGATCCGGCCTTTGGAACCCGATCTT
>NW_025935875.1:0-1059 GCF_000764305.2 Hyalella azteca | reverse complement strand
CCTTAATTCTCTGGGAGAAAGTTTACTCGCTGATGGGCATTTAATTGCATTAACTAAGGCTTATTATCGATCTAGAATAATTGCTGACATGTGATGTCATTTTCTTGGCTTGTTAAGTTTAATTTCTAAGTTATATGCAAGCTTCTTTGGATTTCCGAAAATTTGTGCATGAAGTTCGAACGCGTTGAAAGTTGGTCAATAGGCGACAATAAGAAAACTGGATGAAATTCACGACGATCATATTATAACGCGGAAATTCGCTCCATCCTTATATTTGTTTTTTAAGGTATATGTTTATATTAAACTGTTAGGGAACGCATTTTAATAATAATTTCATCAATAGTTAGGTTACCTGTATAGTCATTTTTGTTTTTGAGTATACTATTAAGTCACCTCGTGTGGACCCGCCATGTACCTCGTCAATGCTATGTGATCCACCACAGAGGTTAGTACTTGCATTGTTTATCATGTTAATCTTTCGTGTTGATGTAGTGGTGGCCTTTCTGGTGATATTAAATATTATTTATATTAGTTTATTATTTATGTGTGATATATTCATTCTTTAGTGTTATGTTAATTCAAGTCATTAATTTGTCTTTATTCGTGTTTTTCAGCGGGGCTCCGAACCTAGAACATTCTTACGAGTTGAAAGTCAAGGGCTAGCATGACACACGATTTATATTTTTACATTTTGTTTTCTTGTATTTATCGTTCATTTATTACTATAGTTCTTTATTTATCATGTTTATTCGTTCATTATTTGCGATCATTGGTCAAGTGTATGGGGTCAAAGAACGCCTATTTTTTGATTAGTCGCCAACAATATAGGAACAATATTGTTTGATTTCATTCAAGACTCTAGCGAATGTTGCATTGATGAAGAAGTTCATTTGCTGAATTTGTCGGTAAACACTTTCTGACTCACTTCTCTTAATTTCTTTTTGGTAATCGTTACACTTTGTCATTACTGTGTTGGAGAATTATAACCACAACAATTTTTTTCAGCAATTCATGAGTAACATTCAGTGTTCCCACAAATGGTATCTACTTGATTTCTTT
>NW_025935874.1:73610-124933 GCF_000764305.2 Hyalella azteca | reverse complement strand
TAATGAAAATTGTATTTTCGAAACGTTGCAAACTATTAAAATGTCATTTGGAAACCTGCTTTTCGATCTCCCGACGCCAGCAAGAAATTTGGTTCGACTAATTGAAAAAACGAACAAGAAGATTGTTAATAAAAAGCATGCTCTGGTCTTCAATCAAACTTGCATAAGAGAAAAGCTTCTGCCTAACTACACTAATACCTATGTAATGTGTATGACGGCATAATGATAATGACGTTCAGTCCTCTGACTATGAGTCTGAGGGACTAAGGGAAAAAGCCAATTGAGCTTATGAAGGAACAAACTTAATATAATATTTATAATGAGTTCATATGAAACATTAGCCCACAACAATTCACCGGTTACTTTAGAGAACGTAATTAAGAAATTAGCGCACGTACTGTCGCCGTGAATGCAAATAACTCGCTCACTCCTTTTTTGTCACTCATCCATATGCTTGTTTAGATTCCGTTTCCGCTAAAGATTGCGGAAATAATTTTACTATCGAATTTGAGAAATTATTGTAGGATTTTAGTCATTTATTACAATGAATTTCTGTCATTTATAATGAATTTAAAACGCCTCTGAAGATCAACCAAATGCAAGTACATGGAATACTTGTTAAGCCAGCACCTCGATTACTTTGGAGGAAATATTTCCCATTTTAATTATTTCTTCTTATAATGCTTAACTTAAAAAATTTTCATTTGGATATAATTCCATTTCCAAAGTACTGGCTTGAAAGTCCAAAGTACAGCTCTGTGCGTCAGTTTCTGGTCAGAATCGGCGAGGAGGCCGGGCGGTTAAGCACACCAGAATTGTAGCAGTGACTTCAGAGTTTTAGACCGCAAAATGCTGTGAATGTTCAGCACTGTTAAGAATCGGCAACAGGCCTACGGCCTAATAAACGCTGAAACCGCAATTATTATTATTATTGTTGTTGTTATTGTTATTATATGAATCACTTCTCGATTGTCGATTCAGTTCGCTTATGGGCCGAATTTTTGGGATGAATTTCCATAGCAGGTTTTCCCCGCATCAATTAGACAAATCAGAACCAGTAAGATATCATAAGTTTGACAATGACCGCATCGTTATGGACTAATTATATTTTATATTTCAAGCAGAACCGTTCATAATTAGAAGAGTCGTGATTAGACAAGTTGCTTGAGTCTACAGTTGCATTCGGAGAAGTGTCACACAAGGCGGTCTCACACAAGGCCCCCTCCAGCACTTTTGTGACGAATTTTTAAACAAATTTTCATAGCAGGTTTTCCACTCACAAATTCGTCAAATCAAAACCGATCTGAGAAGATAAAAAATTAGTGTATTTTTTCATAATAAAGGCTCTTGCGAGTGTTATCCGATTTTTTCTTATGTCTGCTTCGATTTTAATTTATTTGCTCAATGTAGTATTTCTATTCGTCATCGCGTTTTCCTTGCTTTTCGAACGTATTTTCGCTGCAGGTTTTCTAAGCATAAATTTGTCAAATCAAAATCTATCTCGGCCAAATTAAAAATCGAAGCTATTTATTCACACCACGGCCGACGAAAGAAGTAATCGAAACCTAAGAAATTGGTTTTAAGTAAATGGTTGACAGCAGCGTCGGAGGTAAATCCAAGGTATTTCCGTGCCAGACAACCGACCAATTACTGCGTCCTGCCACGCCCGTCCAGGCAGGCGGCGCAATTAATCCAGAGTGATCGATCAAACTTTATTTGATTTAACTTTCGGCCCAATGGACTTGATTCATGCAATGCAGCGACTTTAAGTGAAATTGATAACTTACATTGAATTTAGTTTTGCACTCCATTCATATACTGGAACAGTGTGGCTGAAATATGTATGAAAATTTCTCGTTCATAAAGTAAACTGAAGCCTGACAAGGGAATTAAAATTGTAATAAATAACTGAATACTTATAAAATCCATCAAATTTCAATGATAAATTTCCGGAAACCACACTTACGGTGGAGTTTCTTTCCTTTTAAATTTGCAGTCAATTCATCTGCGCTCAGATTGAAAAAATATGATAGGTAATATCAGCTTCATACATGCAATGATATGGCTATTCATTAATTTTTCATGTTATACCAGTGTTTTTGTCATGAATATAACGTGTTATATTTTTTACCCCCACTTGTTACTCAATGAAAGGCACTTTTAGACATATACCAACAGTATCAGCATTTTCTGATCTTGGTTTCAGATCTTCCCGAAAAATGGTGAAATACAACTTTTTTCTCCTATAGTGAATCTTTCACACATCGCAAATTTGTTTGAAAATTATTTCGATGATTCATGAATGTAGTGCTCAAGCGGCCTGTGGCTCAAGCTAGTTGTTAGACTTAATTATTGCCAAATTATGCCCTTGTTTAACATACATAAATTTAAAATAAATAAATTAACATAAAGAAAAAATTTGNCACATCTAGATGTGTATAAGAGACAGGGGCAATTATAAGCTACCACTCACATAAACTACTGATTTCCCTGAACACAATCGAAAAAGTTATAAGTTTTAAAGTTATTCAGGGATAATAAATAAGATTAACTAGGTTGTGCAGAGATATTTATTTAGAGTAACACGAGTGTATAATTTTCTGAATTAATGAAAAAAACTCACATCACTTCAACAGAAAGTAATAAATTTTAAGATTCTAAAAATGTTAAATTTAATTACCGTTTCATAATTTAAGGATGCAAAATGAATTTTCACTCGTTAATAAATTCACAATCTTTTAAGCTTGTCACAATATATATTGTCAGTTCTTTCTAACCTATGCCGCGATTTCCATTTGACCGTCGACTCGTTCATCGTATGTCCGGCTCACCCTCCTTTTGGTTTATGCCTATCACCATAAAAATCCTTGAGAATGTGATAAATATTTCGGGAAGAGACCGTCTAATGATGAACAGCCAACATTTCCAACTTCAACGCATGTAACAGTTGAAACATTAGCGTAAATATGT
The DNA here is from genome assembly GCF_000764305.2 of Hyalella azteca. Taxonomy (NCBI): domain Eukaryota; kingdom Metazoa; phylum Arthropoda; class Malacostraca; order Amphipoda; family Hyalellidae; genus Hyalella; species Hyalella azteca. Next base: position 121,963 of record NW_025935874.1, on the reverse strand, counting down.
CGTCACTTCAAATGGTTACTGAAAATTTTAATGCTGGTTAGTCAGATACAAATTCTGATGAGGCTGTAGTTGTTACCCAGTAATGTTGTAATATATATCACACATAGCTATGACAATAGAGTAAATGCTACAATCACGCATAATAATGAAAGGCATAAATTAAAATTAGCAATATAATTCATAAAAAAGGACCCGGGATATGTTAGACATCTTATTGATGATAAATGTTGAAAAACTACTGAGGATAATTCGCACTTGAGCGTATCACGTTCAGAGACTTATAAAATTACGAGAACATTTGTAGGCTCAAATCAGGTAATACCAGAGACTGAAGGGCTAGGTACCTGCGATGATTGTCGTAAACAACGGTGTAACATTAGTAATTGTTACCTGCAGGGTATTAGCGATTAATAAATGAATGTGTGGCGTTACTTACCGAAAAACTGGGTTTCATTAATGTTATGACCGCCTAGTTCAGCGTACTAAATATAATTATTAACTAACTAATACAATTAAATTTATAGGATCAAGATATTGAAATGAATAAAAACCGCAGACATTTCGTGCAGTCGTTCGAGTTGCAGAAGCTGGAGGTTGACTATTTTGCTTCTTCCGGTGCAACAGCATTGGAATTTATCGGATTCGAGGCTGTTAATGTCAGTAACGTCGTTGCTATTGAAGAATCAAATCTAACGCTAATATTTGTGATAACATTAAAACATCTCACTAGATCTCAACTTGTTTTAAACAAAATCAGTTGCGAGACCACCGTCATTATTAAATACTAAATATTCAATACAAATACTAAATATATATTAAATATTTAAAACCAGTGATGCATGATTGAGGATACATGAAATACATAAATTTGAAAACGCATGAAGGATAAAATTACGTGACATAGATACAACTACACACATATGCAAATATTAACTATTACAATAGGAGGCGTGCTGGATGTGGGATTCTTTAGAACAACATTATAGGATTCTAGGAGCAATGCTCCTTAATTGGAATTAATAACTTACTTTTTTGCTTCATTTTTGATGAAAAGAAGCTCATCTTTTTCTTCTCTCACATTCACCATGTTACTATTAGTTCTGTTTTTAAGGCATTCCAATAACTGCAATTAAAGTGAATAATTTAGTCTGCAATGACGAGTCACACTTTAAAATTTTAACACAATCGAAGATGTACAGGAGACAAAATCAACCTTGTCACGGAAAACTGTATAAAAATAAACAAAAAAAAATGGATAAAAACTTTAAACTAAACAGATAAAATTTCAGAGATCGGAATCATGAATAGTCTGTAATCCAGGCCTAGAATAATGTCTGAGAAGAAAAGCTCGAAACCTTTGTATTTAGTGCAATTCGTTACCGTAGCAAGATTTTTTTTCAAACATGTTGCTTGGACTTGTGAATCACACTTAAGATTACCATTACGGTTACTAAGAGATCACCATTAGGTTACTAGTGCAATTGTACCAATGATTTAAAAGTAAAAATTGCTATTCAATCATATTCATCATCTTGATGATGCTGGTCTCCGGTCATCTTTCAATGAAGATTTGATTGATTTACCTGGCATTTTCTTTACTTCTATATTCTTGTTTAATTATATCTTTAAGCAAATTTATGATGTCATTACTAGTGTAATTATGACTATAATATATTGTGATAATATATAGTTATGGCTATAATCTATTGTGATAATGTATAGTTATGGTTATAATATATTGTGATAATATATAATTATGGCTATAATATATTGTGATAATGCATAGTTATGGTTATAATATAGTGTGTTAATATATATTTATGATTATTATTTATTGCTATAATATATAATTATGGCTATAATATATTGCGATGATATATAATTATGGCTATAATATATCGTGATAATATTTAATTATGGCTATAATATTGTGATCATATATAGTTATGACATAAATATATTGTGATAATTCAAGGATGTTCTACTTAGAAACACCAAAAAGTTAAAGTTATGTTAAGTTAAGGTAAAAATAGATAAAGTGAGAGGTTATAGTGGGATAAGATTTTTTCCTTATAATTTGTGAGGAAATTACTCAAGACTTTTTAAATGATAATTTATTCTAGACTTATTCTGATGTCTAATGTGAAAAATCGGTGCATTAAAACAGACGAATTTAATAATGTACAAAGAAATGGCTCGAATAGAAAGGAAAATAAGTAGAGAAAAATATTAAAATAACTCATATTCATTAAACTTCCTAGCTGTTGTCTAGTACAAATTTCAGATCTTTTCTAGTCAACAGACGGACGATATTATTGCGATTGCTATAAAAGTTATGTTGTGCTGCGTGCTTGTCCAACGCACAGAATTTCTCCAAATGCAATAAGTGAACCATAGAGTAAAATGATAAACTCGATTGGGTTCAGTTTAGTTAAATACACATCACTTAGGCATATAAATTATACGTTTCAAGCCAAGGTGCAAAAGACACGATGAGACCAAAATTGTTCATCAAGAATTATTTTAGGATAATGCTGCTTTAGGATAATGCGGATGCCACGGCGGCGATGAAAAAGAGACAATATACAATCGTTATAAATGTTATATTCTATCGTGCATGACATTAAGAGAATAATCAAAGGTGCCATCATCAGCCCACGAACAAACTATGCGCTAGAAAATTCGTCAAGATAGTAGCAGGAGGCTGCAAAATACGATTCACGAAGACTCAATGAAAATGCACGGAGACTTCGTGAACAATTAACACTTAGGAGAAGCTGATGTACTCAGGAGTGACCGACTTGTTGAAAGTATTTGTCTTTCTTTCAATTTGATAGTTCTCCGTGAAAGTGTTGTGAAGGTATTTGTGAAATACTTTCTCAATACTATATGAGCAATATATTTGTCTTTCATCAATAATAAATATGTCAGGACAATTAAGCCGACTTCAATTAGGGAAAAACGAGCCTTGCTTCTGACACATAATGAGAAATATTCGACAAGTGGAACTTAATTGTGCATGTGTAATGGATAAGAATCTAAAGCGATTAGATTATGCACACTCATTCTATGGGTAATGTAGCCATCGAATTAATATCAAAGTTCTCACTAAACAAAGATTTCGCAAAAATATACATTATTGAACAAATTATTGCGCGCTTGAGCGTTGTAAAGCACCAAAACCCGTCCGAAATTAATTTTTAAAATGAATAAATGCTATTAGGATTTCATTTTTCTGGTAAATATTGCTCACCTTGAGTTGTTGCGGCAGTGGTAAGTGCCTGTTCAGTAGCAGTGGTAAGTTCCTGTACATGAGCAAGGTTTAGTTCCAGTTCAGGTAAAAATTAAATGAATTAGACGTAGCACGATTTATGGCTCTGCTGAGAGCTGAATTAATTGCTACGAATTGTACTTATTTTAGCACTCCATTCCGTCTCGCAATTTAAACAATAATTTGATATTCACCCAACTCTGCTTTGGATACCTCATTTCGATTATTTTATTTTGGTTTAGACATTGAAACTTGATTCAAAGTCGCACAGTGGTAAAGAGGTGTAACATTACTGATTCAAAGTAATAGATTTGTGATTAATATTGATTATTCACAGACAACTATACACTGTTAGAAAAAACGGTCCCACGGGCGTTCAAGTTGCCGGTCGCTCCGTGAAAATAAACTATTTCGCCGTTTTTATTAGATGTTTTACGGATTTCTAGTGTTAAATTAGAATAAAAACAGTGATACGGTGTTTCTTTTCACGTGCCGACCGGTCACTGAAACGCCGGTAATACCGTTAACGATAATTTTTTTAACAGTGTAGATAGCGTTGGTCGCTAAACAGAGTCAACGCAGCGGCCGTTAGTGGCTGCGCATGCGAGGCTCGACTGGGTATTGAATCTTTACGAAGTGTCGTTGTTGAATAGTTTGTTGGATACGTGTCAGTCATGGCCCACACATTGCGAGGAATGGGGCGAATGTGCGGTTTCTTTGAATTAACTTATGATAGAAATTGGATATAAGGTGTTTTATTGACTAGCTAATGGCAATGACAGTTAAGTTACACATCACAAGTTATGAATGAAGAAAAAATAATTATACCTATGGCAACGTAAGTACTTGCTGGTGTGAGGATCGGTCGGATGGTGATGACTAAAGAATTTGATGTGAACGTGACGTAAACTCCCTAGCGGTGTGAACAAGTTATAGAAAAAGCTGTAATATAATAAAAAATATGAATAAAATTAAACTCGTTATTTCCGATACACTGCAAGTTCTCATCAGTGAAAAATGAAAAGAACTTTAAGGTATTGCTCAAAGTTGTTGATTGAAGTCACCGCAAAAAATCAGACGTTTCGTCTAGATTAAAAACCATCGATGTACATGCGAGTTGACAATATTTCTAATGGAGTTATCCATGGTCTTTGTTGAGAAATTCAAGCAGAAATTTCGCGGAAGTTTCCGAAGTTTAAAGTTTTTGATGATAGTCAAGGTAATAATAAGTAAATATAGCTAAAATAAACAATGAATTAATTTTGCAAATGAAATAAAAAATGCCTTTGTAATACATAAGATCTCAAACCTTATATCACATTTAGAAGCCATTCGTTTGCGAAGCAAATCTTTTCTATGCTCCAGTAAACTTCCAACAATTTCCTTTATCCCTGCACACAGACATATTTTTCAAAATATATATATAATAGCGGTTACAGCGTTTAGTAGGCCGTAGGCCTGTCGCCGATTCTTAACATCGCAGAATATTCACAGCTTGTTGCGGTCTCGAACTCGCAACTCACTGCTACAATTCTGCTGTGCTTAACCGCCCGGCCTCCTTTATGATTCTAACCAGAAACTGGCGCACAGAGCTGGGATCGAACCCGCGCCTCTACTCCAATCCCTGGTATTCTGAACTTTAACCACTGGGCCATCCTGCCCCTGCTATATAAGGGTTGATACTGTGAAAGTTTCAGGACTTTTCCGAGCCACTTTAATGTTATTCTGCCATTAAGAACTCATTCACAAACAAGACCGCAAATGATGTTATTGCCCGGCTTCTGTATGCTGTTTATGACTCACGTCGACGTAGGTTGTTTCTCCTGCAGCAGCGGCGCCGGCGGTGAGGTTCTCAGCTCGGAAGCCAGACGATGCAATTCTGCATCTCACTTTTCCTGTGTTTTCTTCAGTGACGGAGAAGACAGATGAGCCAGAAATCGAGCACCGTTGAGCACACTGCAAGAAGTTAACTAATTTTAGTGCAATCAGAAATTCCTGAAAGTGAGAAATAACTAATCATTATGTGTATTAGTTTATAGTTGGCTACGCCATATTAATTAATAACGAGTTACTACGTAATTATTATAATGTACGGTTCTGTATGGATTAATGACGTAATAATTGATTACTAAGTTTCAATTAATAATGAGATACTCTGTTGTAATCAGTACAAGATTCTCTGTACTATTTGGAATATTTCGAATTAATCTATAATGTGCTACATATAGGATAATTTAACAGCGCGTAAATTGATGTATTGATATTTGACGTGAATTTAAAAGCAAAGAAAACACCAATCAAAATCACCACATCGATATTGAAAACGTTTCGGAATCCTGCTCCATCATCAGTTCGAAAAACTAAAAATGAATAAAATCATATTATAAGTCAAAATTCTAAGACAGACATGAAACCTAAACAAGACCTAACATTATATCGAAAAAAGGACTCGATTGGAATAACTTAATTAGTCCTAGGGGTCACGAAAAGAATATACTGTAAAAGCCTAGCAATTCACTATTTAAAGATTATACGAAGTAAACGCATTATTGAGACACGGTTTTCGTTTGAAGATATGTAGGGACTCCAAAATTCTCAAATTCGAGCATCCAGAAGTGGAACCGATTATCCTGAAATCGCTCTCAGTTGCAGCCACTTCGCACTCTTCAGCATGGAGGCGCACGGAAGAATGAGGAGGTTTGGAGAGAGGCAAGTTAGAACGATAGCTCCTACCGCGGTGTTCAGAAACCCGGATGTAGAAGTTACGCGACGTCATTTCAATGTACGCAGATGCGCAGCGCGCACAACTGAACTCATAGACCAGGTTTGATCGCATCCGAGCTGGAATAACGTCTTTATACCTGAAGAAAGAACCAATTTTGAAATTATTTACCAGCAAAACCTACAAATTTATGTTCGGTAAATATTTCGTAAACAAAATCTTTAGTTCTCTGGACATAGTTTCAGACGCACTACCAAAATATGGCAATGTGCTATAAATAGTTTTCTTACTATCACATTCAGGCACAGTTTCAGAAAATTTGTTAGATATGAAGCGTTTGATTTTACTAAACACAAGGCATGATGGAAAACCATTAAGCTGAAATATATTACGAATGAGTTCGAATTCCAAATGCATATCATGTAAGGTAGAACAAACCATAGAGCCACGGTATACCAAAGTTTGAAGAAATTCAAACGTTTCAATTCGAAACGAAACGAGCAGATGCTAAATTAAGAAGCTCATACCCAAGCCGGCAAATGTCGGTTTTCGATAAACGGAAGTCTGAAAACGACCACCAGACTTAGTAATTTTGCAATGGAGAAACGACAAGCAATTGTTGGATTCTAATTTCATAGTGAATTTTAGTGAAGGATGTTTGAGGTTTAGATAATCAAAGAAAAGGCCAGCTTGAGAGGGATGCTGGAAGATCAGAAAGGTATCATCAATATACCTATTATAAAGAATTGGTTTAAAATCAATGGGACAATCATTCAAACAAGAAACCTCAGGAAAGCACATGAAAATGTTAGCGAGTGTGGGACCAAGGGGAGGGCCCATTCCTAAACCAACAACTTGCTTATAAAGTTTACCAGCGAAATGAAAAAAGAGTTCATGACTGATAATTCAAAAAAAAACTTTTTGAAAAGACTGAGGTTAAGACCGATCACCAGATCATTCGCATCCTTAAACAAAGAGTTGAGGCAGATTTCAAGTGTCTGTAAGAGGAATATTAGTGAACAAATTTTCCACATCGATCGAAGCCATAGTCAGGTGCTGAACATCGGTTAAATCTTTCAAACGGCCGACAAATGAGTAGGTATTATCAACAGTAAATTATTTAGTAGTTAGACAATTCAAAATGGGAACTAAATATTTAGCTACGTTAAAGCTCGGGGTATTATCCGCTGCAAAAATAGGTCGGAATTGAAATTTCGAAGAGAAATCAGGCTTATGAATTTTTGGAAGACCGTACAATATGCCAGGCAACGAACCAGAAAAGTGGAAAAGTGAAGTTTCGAAAAAGTCTTCCGTTTATCGAAAATCAGTTTCAGACTTCCGTTTATTGAAAACCGACATTTACCGGCTTGGGTATGAGCTTTAGCTTCTGCTCGTTTCGTTTCAAATTGAATAGTCTTCAAACTTCGATATACCGCGGCTATAGGGTTTATTCTACCTTCCATGATATGCATTGGGAATCCGAATTCATTCGTAATATATTTCAGCTTAATGGTTTTCCATCATGCCTTGCGTTTAGTAAAATCAAACGCTTCTTATCTAACAAATTTTCTGAAACTGTGACTGAATGTGATAGTAAGAAAACTATTTATTGCACATTGCCCTATTTTGGTAGTGCGTCTGAAACTATATCCTGAGAACGGAAGATTTTGTTTATGAAATATTTCCCGAATATAAATTTGCATGTTTTGCTGTTAAATAATTTCAAAATTGGTTCTTTCTTCAGGTATAAGGACGCTATTCCTGCCCGGATGCTATCAAACCTGGTCTATGAGCTCAGTTGTGCGCGCTGCGCATCTGCGTACGTTGGAATGACGTAGCGGAACTTCTACATCCGGGTTTCTGAACACCGTGGCAGGAGCTATCGTTCTACCTTGCCTCTCTCCAAGCCTCCTCATTCTTTCGTGCGCTTCCATGCTGAACAGTGCGATGTGGCTGTAACTGAGAGTGATTTCAGGATACTCGGTTCCACTTCTGGCTGCTCGGATTTGAGAGTTTTGGAGTCTCTACATTTCTTCAAACTAAAACCGTGTCTCATAGTTCATATAATCTGGAAATAGTGAATCGCTAGGCTTTTATATTCTTTTCGTGACCGCTAGGACTAAGTGGTTCCAATCGAGTCCTGTTTTTCGATATAATGTTAGGCCTTGTTTAGGTTTTATGTCTGTCCTAGAATTTTGACTTATAATATGATTTTATTAATTTTTTGCTTTTCGAACTGATGGTGGAGCTGGACTCCGAAACATTTTCAATATCGATATGGTAAATTTGCTTGGTGTTTTCTTTGGTTTTAAATTCCTTGTGAACTTGTGATATAAGCAGACTGATAATATAAGTACTGATATATGACGTATCCTAGTTTTCTCGAGGTTGGGTCATGAAAAGGATGGCAACGAAACAAATCAAAATTATGAAAACTATTTTTCCTAAAAATTAGGAAAAATTGTTTAGAGTTCTTAAAAATTCAAAATTCAAAAATTGTTAGAAAAATTGTTAGGTTTCCTAAAAATTAGGTGAAAATCATTACTATAATGGTCATTAAGGGGACCGTCTGGGTACTAGAAAAACTTCTACATTTATCTACCGATCTTCCTGAAATTTCACACACATACGTGAAACATAGAAATAAAAACATTTTTCTTGTGTGATTTTTGCGTAAAAAATAGAGAAACGTGAAATTAATAAAAAACGGCAAAGAAGGGGGTACTCTAAATTTTTCTTTAACTTTTGCATTAACGTGTTACAATATCGAGACACATTTCCTTCGATTTGCAACATAATTATCTAGCGGATCTGGAACTTAGATTCTCGATTTTTCCTAATGTTTTTTATGTGCGTTTTTCCATTTTTTATTTCCCACCCCAATCCCTTCCCCGGCCCTCCCCCCCCTCAAAAAAATAACTCAGTACTCACTGCAGTGCGTGACAGAGAGCGCATTTTCTCGTCGACGAAAACGTGAAGTCATGGAAGGACAAACAGACGGATGGACATGCCGAGCACAATAGTGCATTTTTTCCAGAAATGAGAAAATGCGCTAAAAAGGGCTTTTAGAGTCGCTAGGTATGGTCTTTACGAGTCGAATGACATATCTCTTAATTATGTGGCTTGAAAATCATACGAGGAGATAAATTTTTAAAGTGATGTATTTTGTAAATTTTAATTTTTAAAAGAAGAAAAAAAGTAAAAATTTATTATAAAAAGAATAATATGCCAATAAGTTGCTTGATATTGTAGCTCAAGCTTTCCCATTGCCATTTAGTTGCATTTACGGTACCAGCACGCGTCGATCTTTAGACTTATTCTTGTCCATTTTAGCGGGAATAATAAGATATAAATGAGACTTTTTCGATCTTTATACATATTAAAAATGTTTATTTTATTTAGGTTCAAAATGGCCTAACGCAAAAAAACATTGCATGTACATCCGTGCTTTTTCTTTTTTGAACGCACATCGTTTGTTGCTTTCAAGCGAGTGCAAACCCTTTGCAATTAACAGGAATCTTTAAATACCTTTTCAAATTAAAATTTGTAATAATTTTTATAAAATGGTCATTTAATAAAAATTAAGAACTGCTAAACGCAAAACTAATTCACTCCATCTATGAATTTAGCTTTCTTAAACGCGTCTTGTTTATGGCTTTCAAACGAGTGCAAACACTTTACAATTAACGAGAATAATAATTTATAACTACAGATTTAATTTAGAGAAATCTTTGTACATATTAATTGTTAAAAAATGTTCATATTATATATTTTTAAAATTGCTTTACCCACAAATTAGAGTACGCACATGCATGCGGTTTGCTGGGTTAGACGCGCTTTTTCAGCAGCTATAAAATGAGCCAAGAAAACGGAAAAGCCAAATTTATAGATTTTTTGACCCATACGTTCCCATTTAAGGTGCAGCAACAAACCCGCGTTTCTTTCTCGAATCGGAGAAACAATTACTATTTGCACTAGAGCTATTAATTTTACTGTGAAATCAAGCGACTTGTTCAACATTGGAATCGATATATTTGTGTTTGTGTTAAGATATATTAAAGTGAAAAAAAAACTAAGGATTTCAATGCACTAACAGTGACTAATACGACCCGGAGCATAGCATGTGAGAACACATCTATTATTAAAACCTAATTGAAACGCTTTCAGTGGCTAAATTATCCTTTTAAAAATAGTTTCATATAACTCTGCGCAATTAAATTAAACTTAATAACCTTACCTGTATGGCAGACGATGTATAGTGCACCACTGCCGCAGGATCAGCGATACCGAACCCTGCCTGGGGGTGCACGCGGTACCGGGATGAGCCCGTTGATGCTACGCCGGTTCCGTGCAGCACGGACAGCAGCATCATCAGCACCCTCGGTCCCCTCAGCATTTCAGAGATGATGGATGATAAATGCATGCAATGTTTCTGTAAACAAATAGATTGGATGGACAAAATTTTTTGCTTCCGGGTCAGGGCAAAAATTATAAAAATTATAGTCCAAGCATAAATCCATGATGAAAATAATTGTTTCGATTTTTTACTGAAGATACTTCTTATAATTAAATATTTAGGTTGAATTACTATTTCACGGTCGTTATTTCATTATCCGGTGACAATTCAGTTATGACCTCCTCTCATATCTTATATTTTTATTCATGAAACTGAATTCCGAGGTAAGCTATAGGGATGTCTGCGAATAATTTTCTAATTCCAAAATCCTGTTCATGTTTCCGACAAGTTGGAAATGCAGAGCCGAGCCGCCTTAGAGGCACCTTTGTTCTTAGGGGTGTTTACTTGAACAATCACCTACTCCCTCCCTTAAAATATCGAGTAATGCTCATCCTTTTGACCAGGAGTCGCTACCTTCGGGCAATCATCCAAATTTCGTTAGGCCATCACACTACCAAACAGATTTTGGTAGAACCATTGTAGAACAAACTGGTAGCCTTTTTTTCAAAACAGGGTCATATCTAATGCGGGATTGTTCTTTCAAGAACTTCTACAAGAACCTTTAAGAATTTATGCAACGCAGTTAGCTTCTCAGACCAACTTAAGAACAGTAGGAGAAAATGTCTGTGATGAAATATAAAATCAAATGATATTACCTTAACCCGGAGCAATATTGTCACGCGCCTACTTCCCAAAAAGGATACGTTCTAGTGAGCGCAAAATGACTTGCACTGATGGTTGCCGCCACGTACGACAACTTTAAAATGTTCTCTGTTGCGTACAAACGTCCTCAGGTTGCTACACTCAATAGTTTACGTATAATTAAAGTTGAAAGTTAAGTTCCCGGAGAGTGACATACGGAGGAAGACGGTTAACATGAATACATGTGCCATTTACATGTACAGTCCAGAAACGAGAAAATGCAGACCAGTAACAGCTATGTAAGCGTAAAAGCAACAACTTGACTTTACAACTGACCTGCCTGCACGACAACTTGAATCCACAACTATCTTACCTTAATTGACCTTGACACAAAAACTGACTATCAAAAATAATGCTAACGACGATAAAAAATTTTCTGACAAGCCAACTCGTTCGTACGAATACTTATTATAAATATTTATATCATATCATATTTATATTTAAAATTTATATTTAATATAAATTCATTAGAAAAAAATTATCTAAGAAAATCAACTCGCCCAACATCAAGGTTGTGACGCTGTAGATGACACGTTAGATCTGAGCGGCGTCTGGTAAGGCTCTGAAGCCACGGTAAGTTTAAATTGGTTGTTAAGTAACCATCCAGCTACAGTCAAGTAGCATGCATTGACGATGACCAATCCCGTGAAGTCGACCTCTTAAGTTGCCATTGACGACGGCCACGCCTGTGGACTCGTCCAGCGAAATCTAGTGAAGGTAATCTTCTAAACCTCTTTATGCTTCGCTATCGGGGCTTGATTGTCGCGGTGCCAAAACTCAGCCAACTAATTCTGATGAGAACAGTTTAACTTCATGGTTTAAGCTTTTTAATTATCAGATATCACAGAAGTTGGGCGCAGTGAATGAGCTTCCGGGGACGAATGTTGAGGCGGATTAGAGAAGGTTTAACATTGGCCTGTAGTGAGCCACCGATAATTCGGTCAAAGTCTTCAACAACCAATCTAAATTGACATCCACTGTATGCTTATCTATGCATAAGATGATCAACTCTTGCACGAATGATACTGTAGTACACGCGAGAAATACTGCAGTGCAGGAGAAATACTGCAGTGCAGGAGAAATACTGCAGTGCGCGAGAAATATTGCAGTGCACGAGAAATACTGCAGTGCACGAGAAATACTGCAGTGCACGAGAAATACTGCAGTGCACGAGAAATACTGCAGTACACGAGAAATACTGCAGTGCACGAGAAAAACGGCAGTGTACGAGAAATACTACAGTGTCAGAGTGGAATTCTAGGGTTGATTGGCCATCTATGATATTTCAAAAAACTGGCTCACTTGTTGCGCTAAAAATGTCAGCAAGGTTCTCAAGAGAAGCTTCCTTTACTAAAATTCCAATACAATATGATGTGCGTACCTGCTCATTTAATATCTCACTCAAAAACTTCTTTGAACTTTAATTATGAGAAACCAATGTGCTAATTAATCGACCCCTTTCCTACCGCTTTAAATAGCGGCAACACTATGTTGCATTAAAAAATGTAATGACTAGGATATGTTCATGCTTAAATAAATATATATGAAAAATCATTTTAAAAACCACGTTTTTCTGGTTCTTTCAAAACTAAAAATAATGAAATAAAACAAATAAAAAATCTTTTAAAAACCACGTTTTATTTTAACGGACAAAAAAGACAAATATTTACTTTTACATAACATTTAAGTTATGTAAAATGTTATGTAATGTTATGTAAGGGTAAATGTTTTTCTTTTTTGTTCGTTAAGAAAACGTGTTTTTTTAAGTTTTTTTATTTGTTTTATTTAATTATTTTTAGTTTTGTAAAAACCAGAAAAACGTGGTTTTTAAAAATTATTTTTTATATATATTTATTTTCTACTTTTTAGTTTAGCAATTTTAGCAATTCAAATCAATTTCCAGGGTTGGCAAGTCTGAATGTTCGAGAAAAAACTCGATTCCGAACCGTGAATTTTTATTTTATTTTTATTTTTTTATACCATTATTTCTGATGATCAAATCTCGAATTGTTAGGCAGCACAAGTATGCATGCCAAATTTCAAGTGTCTAGGATCTTCAGAAGTGCTCTAAATTAAGGTTTGAATTTTTGATGACAGACAGACAGACACGAAACAAAGCTAAGAAAAACGTAGTAATAGTAAATAAACAAACCTACTGAAATAGTAAATAAAGTATAGATCTTTATTGTGGTTAAATGAAATGAACTTCCCTAGATTCAAACTCACGGCTAGCTCCTCTCATCTCGAGGAGCCACTGAGATACAGCGGCTCATCATTACAGCAAAGCTCCACATCATTACCTTCACCTCCCTCATTCAGAATCATCTCCATCATTGCCCGTCTTTCTCTCCCATGCGCCTCTTCTCCCTCATTAGGTTCTTTGCAGTTTCCTGCAAACCCCACATGCATGAAACTTTCATCAAACTCCACATCATATGTGAAACTTTCATCTTTTATTCTCTTCTTCTCACTGTATTTCTCCCTCACACACAGCACCCCTGAACTCATACAAAACAGTATATACGAATATATAGGCCCCCACCTGTGATGCCATCATACATGCTTCACATGGCATCGCTTGACTACCAACAGTAGATACACTGTTAGAAAAAATTACCGTTAACGGTATTACCGGCGTTTCAGCGGCCGGTCGGCACGTGAAAAGAAACACCGTGTCACCGTTTTTATTCTAATTTTACACTAGAAATCCGTAAAACATCTGATAAAAACAGCGAAAAAGTTTATTTTAATTTATTTTCACGGGCGACCGGCCACTAGAACGCAAGTGGGACCGTTTTTTCACCGTTTTTTCTAACAGTGTAGCACTGGCAGCATTGCCGATTAGTTGGAGTGGACACAGAACCAAGTTTAAATCAATAATGCTTCATTGATGCTGCACGGTATAGTGTCACAAGAATTTTGTTTATATCGTAGCCAAGACAACCGCTTTACGTTGGAAAAGAGGAGCTGCAGTTCGAATGAATAAGAATATAATGTTATATTTTCTACTTCTCATTCAAATTATGTTTTACGTAACCTTGAACATTTTATGGCACCCATTTTAACCAACAATGTCTCACTGCTCACATATCTAAAAATATTATAGTGAAAAGACATGTTTTCAATAAACAAATGAAAAATGAAACAAGATGTGTTTCTCTATAGCATGCACGCCTGTCGATAAAATGTAATTGCATTTCTAGGTGCCAGTAACTATAGCAGGTCATCTTCGCCTATTGAAATACCAACAACTGCCATGTTAAATTATTGAAAATTTCAGTTAACATGATAAAATCTTTTAATTTCTTAATAATTAAATGATTTGCGTTTACAAATAATTTTTTAAAGACAACACTTTGAAGAATCCAGTGTTTCAGATGTAACTCATGTATAAAAAATTTTAATTTTATTAAAAAAATTAATGTCACTTATTTGCTTAAAAAATTAATTTAACAATTTTTTACACATAAAAATTTTTAAATTTCCAAATTTATCTATTCTGTCAATTGATTCATGCATTGCCTCCGACTTTACGCAAGCGTGTAAAATTTTAGATCGATTGGACAATTAGAAGTGTGTTAAATATCGATTATAAGATTTGTAGCAGACAACAAGAAGTGAAGTTAAAGAGAATTGCTGTAAAAATTACGAGAAATTATCTCGTAATAAATTATCTTTTTTTGTTTGTGTCAAAATTTCAACTTTTTACCTCTACGATCTCACTTATTTTGACCTGATAAAAATTTTACTGATATGGCCATTCAATGGCCCATCGGTTTTTTTTAGTTTCGCAGGCCATCTCTTTCGTTTTTTTGTTTTTTGTCTTTCTTCGCATTTTTGTCTTTTGCAGATTCAAAAAATTTCAACCAATATCAGAGCGCACTACCACAGCTCAGTAACAGATCTCACTGTCACAGTTCGGATTATGAGCTCACTGTTATATAGAGTTCACTGTTATATAGAGCTCACTGTTATATAGAGCTCACTGTTATATAGAGCTCACTGTTATATAGAGCTCACTGTCATATAGAGCTCACTGTTATTTAGAGCTCACTGCTATATATCACTTTCCGCTATAAATATTATAGTGGAAAAAAATGTTATGAAATAAAGAAATTAAATATAAGACAAGACATGGTTTTTTATAAAATGCACGAGTGTCGATAAAATGTAATTGCATTTCTAAGTGCAAGTACTTGTAGCAGGTCATCTTCGTCTATTGAAGTACCAACAACTGTCAGGTTAAATCATTCAAAATTTCGCTCATGCACTTTACATGATCGAATCTTTTTCTTAGCAGGCAGTTCATGCAGAACTGCCTGCTTATTAGCAGTTGAGCATGCATGCCTAATAAGCACGAAATGTTGGCACGCCTGTGGATGTGATTGCACAATTTATTGTATTTTTCAATATGATTTATTATATATTCCAATATGACTCTTGAGCATTGTATATTATTGCGCAAACCAAAATTTATTGAAAAATATTGAGCGTCTAAAGCTTCTTTAACGGCGCCATTATGCTTCATGCAGTGTGTCGCGGGTCTACCTACGGTGTTTCAGCGCAGTCTGTGGCTTCTAGCTATGAGGCCGAGTTTTTTGAGGCTACTTGTCAGGGTGGCCTAGGGTTTACAGTTCAGAGTACCATGATTGGCGCAGAGAGGCGCGCGGGTGCGATCCCAGTTCAGTACGTGCGCCAGTTTCTGGTCAGAATCAGCGAGGAGGCCGGGCGTTTAATTAAGCAATGCAAAATTGAAGCAGCGAGTTGCGAGTTCGTGACCTCAACAAACTGTCAATGTTCTGAGATTTTAAGAATCGGCGACTGGCATACTGCCCAATAAACGCCGAAACATCTTTTATTATTATTATTATTATTATTATTATTATTATTATTATTGTGATCATTAATATTATTAAATTGCATGCTGAGGCCCGGTGTTGGCTCCAGGGCATATTTCAGAGTTCAAACATGTCATTAATGGCCCGGGTTACCCATTAGGTGCCAGGTGCGTATAATATTTCTATCGGGTTGACAGTGTCACTTGGTACCGCTCCCACCTATTTATATTGGTGGGCTGGCTTATCGTGGCGAGCCTGCGAGGGAGATAAAATATCTGGAGAAATATTGCTTAGGGTCACCGAAAGAAATTCGTTTTCTTCATTCAAACTCGGAAGAAAATTTGTATGGCCAACTTAAGCAGAATGTCACCAGTAATTAAATTTCTTCAGTGGCGTATGGAAGGCACACAAAAATGGTAAAATTCATTGCTTCAGTGTCTAGTTTTACAGAATTTCACGCATTAGATTCATGTTAGCATAGACAAGCTGAGTTTGAATATCAAATTCGGCACCGCTACGCGGAATCCACGGATTATACAGGATTCCAATAATTTTATGACGGTTAGATTGTAGAGGAAATATATTTAATTTATTGGTATATATATATGTAATTTTTAACCCTTTGACGCCAAGATACATTTATAATAGTAATTGTTTCGTTATATTTTGTGGTTTTAGTTGTAAGGTGTAGTGCTGATCCTCTAAACTTTGAAATGTACTCAGAGCTTCAAGGGGGCACCCCAATGGGGGCCGGTAACTGGAATTACCAACAGACGTCTAAGACACCTAATTATGATCACTGTAATCAGAATGGGTAAAAATAGTCTTGTCCATCCTATGCATATATTTCATACATTAACTGATATATTTTGATATGCACCCTTTCTGATCTATAGAAATGAAAAAAATAATGTTATTACCAAATCCCAATTGAAAATTGAAACAAAAATATTGTGCTGCATAAAAATATTGTCAAAATAGCCGAATTCATTTATCGTAAAACACATTTCCTTAACGTCTGAGTTTCTCTATATATATTCGTATAGCAAGCTTGAATTTTATCAATAAAAGACTAATAAATGAGATAAAACTAGCAGGTTGTTTGTTATATGTACTTTGCGCAGAGATTTCGCCATTATTGCTGATAACGCATAAAGCAATTTTTGGACGTATTGCAGCAGACATTGCTTTTACATTATGAACACTGCGACATTGGACGCGACTGAATTCCTTCTGAAGCACAAACTTCGCAGCGTCCTTTAGGGTGGCCGAACACAGACCAGTGCACGCCAGTGTAAGAAAGTCTCACTGAAGATGACACCGAGTAGTTGAACTTCAACAGTCAACTACTCGGTGTTGACTGTTGTGCTAGTCAACAAGCCTTGTGCTAGTGATCTTCTATAATTGAAAAATTTCATCTCAGGTCCGGTTGTTTCTTGAAAAACAATGAACGAATTTATAATTGCCATGTCAAACAGCCCGAAAAAAATTCGATGCCACCATTTTTTAGCCTTTCTGTTTAGTCCATTTAGCTGGCGAAGCATGTCGTGTTTGTCCACTCCTATCATATATGAGTTATAATCATGTCCATCAAGAAGCAAGTTTGTCCATCAAGGGACGAATTTGTCCATGAAGAGGTGAGTTTATCCATCAAGAAGCGAGTTTGCCCACCAAAAGGCGAGTTTGTTCATCAAAAGGCGAGTTAGTCCATCAAGAGACGAGTTTGTCCATCAAGAGGCGAGTTTGTCCATCAAGAGTCGAGTTTGTCCATCAAGAGTCGAGTTTGTCCATCAAGAGGCGAGTTTGTCCATCACGAGTTTGTCCATCAAGAGGCGAGTTTGTCCATCAAGAGGCGAGTTTGTCAATCAAGAGGCGAGTTTGTCCATCAAGAGAGGCGAATTTGTTCACCAAGAGGCGAGTTTGTCCATCAAGAGAGGCGAATTTGTTCACCAAGAGGCGAGTTTGTCCATCAAGAGGCGAGTTTCCCCATATCTGTAATAGAAAGAAAACTATACTAATTTAGGTTCATAATATATAAGGCACATAAGCCCCATATTAACCCATTTGCCGAAGAGTTTGTGTATATATTGATTGCATTACTATATTGACGTAAAGACCCATTTTGCTCCGTAGAATGAGCTACATTGAACAGAAAATTGTGATCACCTGACGGTAACTGGAGTTCTCATTTCCTGACGGTAACTGGGGTGACCACTTAAAAATTGTCTATTAGTTACATATAATGCACGAATTTTCAGCATGATTTAGGAATAAATATCTTTCTAGACCTATAACGGAGAATAACTGCTCATGAATATAGTAAAACTTACCGGATTATGACATCTACAGGCGTTTATGTGGTGAGCAATAACAGGTGCATCCTTTCCTTCAGCCCTCTTCCTTTGATCTCGTTGATTACACACGTGACAGCGGTGAGTAGCCAGATGCCGCAATTTAATTGATAGCGAAGTGGTAACTGAGACTACCGTCAGTCGCTATAACACACTTCAGCAACATAGTTTTTTAGTTTGCTTGCTTGTAATGAGGGAAAAATAAGGGTGGTAATTGGAGGTACCGTCAGTCGTCAAAGGTTAATCAAGGTAAACTGTCATAATATATTGGGACCTCCATGTTTAGAGCAGAAATAGTATCCAATTTCTCAAAATGGGTTTGCACTATTTCAATAACAGCGTCTTTTTAACATTAGAAAGTTTCGCGCTAGATTTCCTCCAGTACGAACGCCATTATTTATCTTCAATGCGTGCTGAAGTGTGAATGATTATTTCATTTTCATTAATTCGATATACCGTCGTGTATGGCAGTATGAATTAATTAGATGGTTGCTTGGATAGTGAGAAGTTGAAGATGTTCATAACAATTGTTTGTTGTCTCCGTAGTGCACTTGTTATGATTCAGGAGTGAAAGTGAAGATTTATTGATGTGTAGAAAAGGTTAAATTTTGGCGTTTGTGAATTAATAATACGCTGTTCACTATTAGGTAAATGAAGCCCCCATTTTGAATAATTCACGTTGTGCAATCACTTAACTAACAGCGGCTGGCAATCGTTATTGGAATGGTATCTTCCGTGACCTTTGCCCTTTCCGAATCCACATTCATCTACTCATCTAATCCTTATTGAACTAATCGTATAAACCCACATTGATCTACTCGCCTGCTGCCAGGGGCCGTATTATCAAAACTTCGTAAGTACGCAAAATCGACTTACGAGTGGCGTTGCTATGACAACGTAATACTAGCTGTGGTATTATAAAAACTTTTGTGCGGGAAAAATATGCGCGGGAAAAAAATTTAGGCTTTTAGCTAAGACTTGCGTTCGAAGGTTTTGATACTGCCAAAATTAGGGTGTATTTACGTACCACAGAACTTTTTTGTCATAAGTACCAAAAGTTACGAAGTTTTGATAATCCGGCCCAGGCTGATCTACATTCATCCACTCCTCTGGATCTAAATTCATCCAATCGCCTGAATCCACATTCATGTTCGCGCCTTGCGGTGAAATTTTCTCCATGTTTTCATCAGTTCAGGAAAGCGACTTCTAAATTGTCCTACAGGTCTTGTGTATATATTTTATTTTTATATTCTTCGTTCTCTATTAAAGTAGAAATTGTTTTAATTAAATATATAGGATGGGCCCATCGTAAACAAGGCGCTACTGACGCAGGCATCCGAGAAATGTGACTTGGTACGAAGAGCGATACACTAAGGCTCTTAAGTGGGTCATTCTGACCCAGTTTACCCTACAAAAGAAGGTATCAGTGATACGTGGATAAATTGACATTACTTGGACAACAAGATCCATTTATTTATCAGAGTGAGCAGTATAAATCCTGTGCATAATATCGCCTGCGTCATGCATCATTTTGTCTTATCCCTCTACCGCCGTGTATCACTCTCCGGGAACATGAGTTTCAACTTAAATTAAACGTAAACTATTGAGTGTAGCAACCTGAGGACGTTTGTACTTTCAACCTAACCCTCTACCGCCGTTAATTTTGCACTTGTCTTAGTCGCTGCAAGAGCAAGTGCAAAATTTTGCACTTGTCTTAGTCGCTGCAAGAGCAAAGAGCGGGCGTAGCACTGATACCCCCTTTCGCGGGGCCACACTGGGTCAATATGGCCCACACAAGGGCACAAAGTGCATCGTTATTTGGGCAATTACTCGCTCATTTCTCTGTGTGAGCTAATAAAGTTATTACTGGAGCGTTCCGAATTCTTTACATTGTGCAATTGTGTTCAAACTGCCTGCTGGTCCAAAGCTCTTCGATGATTTATTTATATAGTTTAAGAAACGAAGACTGGTGGTTTTGTTTCGTATCTTTATACTTTTCGAAAAGATATTTTACCTATCTTATCGAAGCCAAAATTGCCTTCTAGTTATTTTTGAAGTAGACTTGCAAGCAATATTTTTGGAATAATTAAACATGTTTTGCGACTTGATGGTTTAGGTGACACAGAGCAGCGTTGCACTAACTTCTTCAGACGAACAATCAATCGCCAAACAATGATAGCATAGCCGCTCACCTCTGCTCACCGAGTATTTCTCCATAAAATAATATTCATACGTTTGATCTATGAATGAACAAATTTCTTACTGCATTTAAGACCAGCTTGAGGGCCGGTGTCGATAATTAGAAAGCTTCGGCTTTCTATACATTGCTTTTAATTTATATATAAATGGCTTTTAATTTAGATTTCGATGATCTTTATATTACTGAGAAGATTTCAGTGCTTTTCATTGGATAATTAATGTGATTATTGTGGATCATAGGAGGATATTGTGGGGTGAATTAATCCACGGATAATACAGCCACGAATAATTATTAATCCACGGATAATTAATCCGCGGATAATAAGTCCGTAAACTATTAATCCACGGGTAATTATTCCAAGAATAATTAATCCAGGAATAATTATTAATCCACGGATAATTCACCCCAGAAAACGCACATTATCGACCTTTTTATTAGTGACGTTGAACGCACGCAAGACGTCGAACGTCTAACAAAATCCTGGGCCACACGTTCATCCGAAATAACACACAATTTCCATAGATATAATACAACTAATTTACAGATTGGTCGTGAAATTGGAGTCGGCCGTGAAATTGGTTCAGCCGCAAACAAGTAAGGACGTCGGACCGAAAACGTGCATGTATATATTATATTTTAATTCGGTTACATAAATAACATTTTAATTTAGATTTTAATATCTTAATTATAATCCGTCTCTCACTCTGGAAGGTTAAGCAAATTTACGGCGTGATGTTTTATTCATTTTTATTAATAATAATATCTATTATAGTTATAAAAACACTGTTATTGAAGAATGTATCACTAGTGATTAAAGCAAAATGGAATCGAATTATAGCAACGATTCCTTCTTTTAAATCGATCATTTATGAAAGAACAAACCACAACGACGAAGGCTTCATTAATTTTGCTCATTTTGTCAACATTCAAATTTGACAATTTACAGGTATCGCCGACTCAACGGTAGTTAACAGCTATCCCTGCAATGAAAATTCGTGACTTTATGGAGCCATTAAGCTATGTTTCGGATGAATTTCAACCTCGCCATCAGTAATGCTCTTGTTATCAATTAGGATGCACTAAGTTAACTAAGCAGCTTGTACGCTACTACTAGACTTCACACATTTACGTCAAATTTACCCCCATATTTCTTCCATTAATGCCAGAAACAAGCGTAATTGGACGATTACTTTGAATTTATTTTGTAAGGCAACTATTATTTCAAAATTTTCTTCGTAATTTAATACAGAAATATTATTGTATTATTATTATTATTATTATGACCAATGAGGCATAATGCACAGCATATATATAGGCATTATTATTATATCATACACATAACATAACATAACATAACATAACATAGTGATGTCGGCTCTGAAGTGTAGGCCTGATTCAAAACGGAATCCGAGTTCGTGTAAAAACATTTTAAAACTTTTTGTGCACTTTCACTTTGATGTATGCGGTTACTCCCTACATTATTTACAGGCCTTAATCTACAGACATCATTCCTACTAATTACTTGTCCTCCATCTCCTCTGACTGTCCGTGAGCAGCCGGTGTTGTCTTGGCAGCTTGGAAGTGATTGACCTGATTTTGATTTCACATGCAGCACTTAACATTGCACAGCCACCGTAAAGACGCTACACAGGTTAATCTACATAGTTAGACTCTCAAAAATTTTCCATGGTGAAAACCTCCACGGCAAATTTTTTTCCTTTGTCCGGTCACTGGAGAAAAGGTAGCAAAATCAATTAGTTACGAAGGGCAGCGTATGCACCTGCGGTGCCTTGACATCAGGTTATTCCTACCAAGCTTCACACATCTGGTCATGAAAAGTCTATGAGAAACAAGAACCAACTATGTAACAAAAATCGATTCTATTTTAAATGAAAAGAAAAAAAAACAGGAAAACAGGAAAAATGGCAATAATTTTCGACATTAATTAATAAATAATTGTAAGTGACTGATTTAACAATTTTTAAAAATGGGAAAACCATTTAATTTCATAATCAGAACAACGTTTCCTTAACTTTTTATTCCTGACTCACTGCAGAAGTGTATTTAAAGCTATCGGAAACCAATTTGAAAATTCAGTTAAGCGACCTATATATTCGTCACGTTGGCGGTAGCGATTTGAATTAACTTCAACCAATAAGAGCAGGTTGAAGATAAAATCCCACTACGCTATTATTATGATGCAGCTTTTAGCGAATCAGCGTTGACAGAACTATTTAACCGTTCTCTTTTAAAGCCATTAAGTTAAACGGGTTGAAAAACCATGGATAGCTATTAATTATTTCAATTAGAGAGAAAAGTTGAGACAGTAATTCGGAAAGCGATTGTATGTCAATGCCTTCATGATTGGAAAGTTATGAGTCGTTCAACATTCGAAATAGATGCTCGATTTCTCGTTGTAAGAAAAAACTGAAAAAACGAACAATTTTTGCAACGTTATTTGGCCAGAATCGGCATGAAATGTTGGTTAGAATTTTATGCCAGTGGCGTGAAGGGAAAAACCGTCAGACAAGTAGCCTTATCCCCATTCAATGTTTATGAGACAATTTAATTTTGAAAATTGTGTGTTTTTAATGTATATAACAATAGATGTTTTTCTAATTTCACTATTGCAGCCACTTGTGTAAAGCTGTTTTTAGTTCCCGCATACTTCGATTATTTAGTAACCATTAACGTTGTGTCGTCCTTTTATGTTTTAAATTCTTGAATAGTTTAAGATTTCAAAAGCACAGCATCTCAGGATGAGTTATGAGTGTGTCAATACAATGATAATAATGATATTACTGTACATTTATCGTACATTTCCTATGGGTCGCAATCTCAAGAATTTGCGCCGGGTTCGATATGCGTAAAGAATTTGAGCTGAAATGAAAAGACGAGGCATTATAAACGCCCAGCATTTCTGCCAAATTTATCAATAAACTATATTCGTTCAATTTAAACTCTGAATGACTAAATTTCATGGGCTGGTAACATAACTAATTGTAAGCGAGATTATTATGGTACGTAACTTATTGGACGGAAAGTAAACTTATAAATGCGTTAAAAACATTTAACCTTATCTCCACAACATATCAAAGGAATAACCTTGAGTGCCAATATTATTTAAATAATTAATGCCAAATTTAGGTAATTTAAATTATATTTCAATCAAAAATTTATGTACTAGGACTTGAAACCGATGTTCAACACATTGTACGTTGGAAAGTTTAGCGTCAAGCCATTGTAACTGTTAACATAATCGAACTAAAAAGAAGTGAGTACGATTTTTTTGTCTCTCAGCACAAAAAATCAATAGAATAATTTCTTTTCGCGAAGAGAGATATGTATATGCTCCACTTGTTATGGGAAACGGCAATCTTAGAAAGTGAATTGAATAAATACCAGAATATATTATTAATTCACCGATTCTTTATATGTAAAATAGGCTGTAAACAATACATATATGTAAGCTTGTGGTCGGAACTGATCGTTAATTTCTTGGTGCAAAATAAGGTCTATAGACAAAGACTTAGGATGGGAACAAAGGCCAACAAAGGCCTCCAGCAGAAAAAAAGGCAAGCTTTCCTGGGCGACGATCGTTAACATGAACATCCCTATTTTGGCTGCGGTTTGGTACGAATTTGTTCAGAATCTTCCTACCGCTTATGAAAATTATTTATATTTCTGTTTTTATGGGAAATTTTACTGACGACAATTTCTACAGCCCGACGCAAAAGGTTAGCCCCACCCCTGTAAAACATCATAACACATCGAGTTTTGCCAGTTTTAACGTGCAAATGGTGGCAACCGATTTGTCTTGCGCTCTGCAGTCTATAGCAGGTGAAATTTGGTGAAAAAGTTAATTACTGGCGGAAAAATCAAGCGGTCCGTGTTTTTGTACCGACGCAAAAGGTTAGCCCCACTTTGCAAGTTTGGCGCTCTTGCGGACAGGACGCAGCGTAGACTCGCTGCAAAGGGTTCGTTCATAGCGTAGTAGTTGTGCACGCATCTTATGCTCACCTAGGCAAGAAATGGGCGCGGTAAAGCCTCTAACTGAGTTTCAGAAAGGTGCCATTCTAGCCCTGATGGCGCTGCCCGAGGGCGAGCGTCCTAGCCTGCATCAAATGGAGGCACAAGTGGGGTGTAGCCGCAAAGCCATCTCCAACTATCTCAAGGACCCCGTGAACTACGAAAAGCGGCACACCAAAGGCCGCCCCAAGAAGATGTCGGCCCGTGACACGCGTCGCCTCTTCCGAGTTGCGGCGCCTGGCGACTTGAGTGCGCCCAAACTAGTCCAAAAGTTGGAGCTCAATGCCTCCAAGTCCACCGTCTCTCGCACCCTCGCGTCCTCCGGCATCTTATAATACGTGAAGATGAACAAGGCCCCCCAATTGACCGAGGCTCACAATTAAGCATGCCAGGGTCGCCTGGGGCGCAAAGTATGCAAATACTAGTGATGACACCTGGGCCAAAACCATCTTCTCTGATGAGAAGAAATGGAATTTGGATGGCCCAGATGGTATGAAGTACTACTGGCATTGCCGCAGGAATGATCCAAAGGCAGCTTTTAGCCGCCAAAATAGCGGGGGCAGCGTAATGGTGTGGGGGCCTTTCATGCAAACGGGACGAGCGAGCTCGTCTTCCTCGAAGGCAACCAGTGCGCGGACGACTATGTCCAAACGCTCGAGGACCATCAACTTCCCGTCATCCGCCACCAAATTCGCTGCGGCGCCATCTTGCAACAAGAAAATGCCTCAATCCATACGGCGCGCACGACCAAGGCCTTCTTCAAGCGTGCCAAAATCCGGGTTATGGACTGGCCAGCCAAGTCCTCCGATCTGAATCCTATTGAGAACGTCTGGGGGTACATGGCTGGGATCGTCTACGCCGGCGGGAAGCAGTATGACACGTAGGAAGAACTCGAGTTGGCCATTCAAGTCGCCCGGTCCAGTCTATATCCCAACTACCTCCGTAGATTGTCTCAGGGCATGAAAAGGAGGTGCTTGGATGTCTACAAAGCCAACAGGGAGCATATCGGTAAATAACCTTTAGTTTTGCAGCTGACGTATGTTTTGTTTTGCCTAAAATGTCTAAGTGTACAAAGTGGGGCTAACCTTTTGCGTCGGTGCAAAAAACATGAGTTTTTCATTTTCTCCGGTGCTAATTACATTTTCGCTACAGTCTATTGTATTTTGATTACTGAGACCAAGACGATTCGTTTGCCACTATTTGCACAATAAAACTCGCAAAACTCGATGTGTTATGATGTTTTACAGGGGTGGGGCTAACCTTATGCGTCGGGCTGTAATGATGACTGCTGAGGTTAAAGTAAATTTATTAGCTAATTCTAAAATTATCAGAGAATTAATAATATATAAAACTACAAGATAATTCCGAATATTATCAATATAACTGTTTCGGATGAATGTTTTTATCAATTGGGAGCTCGGCCGCGGAACGCTTTCATCAAAAATACAATGAATGTTATTTGCATATTTTTATTATATTGTTTCTAATATTATTATATTGTTAATATACTATATTTCGAATTATATTATATTGTATAGTTAATATATTATATTTCGAATTATTAACTTATTATTATGTAATGATATTATTATGTTGTTTCAAAATGGCTTCGAATGTAAAATCCAAGGTATATGAATATAACTTTTACGAATAGCTCATTAATTGGTTGTTCTTCCATTCATTATTCTTCGGTAGTTCTTCCATTCAATGTTGCTGCCCGAACAAGTACTGTAAATGAGGACCGTATTTTAAATGACCGTCGTATACATTGAATTTCTTAAACCCTATATACTGTATACTCTGTCCGTCAGGGTAAAATATTTTTGATAATAGTTGCATTGTCAAAAGGATCATTGCATATGTTCAGTCTTAAAATGTCTAGCAAATTACGGACCAGGCAATAAGTCCAGCAGCTATCTCAATCAATCGTCAGCTATGGAAAGATCGGGTTCTAAAGGCCGGATCCCTTGTGAATCAAGTCACGAAAAGTTCAAGAATCGGCAACAGGCCATGGGCCTATTGCTTCAGTGCCGACACTTCTATTCTCTTTTATTCTATTGCATTTATTTGGTGATTTCAATCAATTCAACTAGGAGTTTCATGTACTGTTTGTCTGCACAGCTCTCCTAGTCTTGATGTCAAATTTTTGCGTGAAGAATTTTCTTCGTATAGAATTTTAAAAATTGAACATTGATTATTTATCCGGCTCAGGATAAAAATTTGTTGAGAAAAAGTTCTTTCTTTTGGCAACGAGCAAAATGCATTCGCATTAAACTTTTCTATGACGTTTCATAATCGCCCCGTTATAACTTGGGATAACATTATGTAGGCTGTTTTAATACCACCGGGCGTGACAGGGAATCGGGAAAAGAAATTTTTTTGGCCTGGTGTTTATCCCAAGCTCAGAAAATAATCATCGTTCTTTGTTGTTAGTCGAAATATGCGTTAGAGAGGAGATACCTTTATACTGTTTAATGCTCAAACTTCTTATTTTTTTCTTAAACGCATTTGCTTCGTCCAAACCATGCATACATTTTATCAGGAGAAATATCTGAGTAAAGAATAGTTAACAATATACATTCACAGTCTGTCACGCACAGTCTGTTCAATTTTCATTATCAGTTTGAAGCTGAAATAAATTGTTCTGTTGAGAGAAATATATTTGATTCTGGTGCCTGTATAATAAAGAATTTTTATTACCCACAGATAGCGCGAAGGCAGCATGGATTGATGGATTTATTCCAGCAAAACTGAAGGTGTAGGCAATGCCAGTAGATGTTTAATATATTGGCGATTGCCCTTTAACCGCTGGCTTGGGTTGCGGAACCATGACGGTACTACTCTTAATTACTAGTTACCTATCTTCGAAACAATAACTTGAATGGGAAAATACTAACTGCCTAATATTGACAGTTAGCATTTAGTAGAAAATGCACTCGCAAATGAATATATTTCTGTGGGATCTTGTAGTTCGGTCAGTAAAGTTTTGGGAGCTATTCGTAATTAAAAATCTAGAGCGAGTGTCACTTTGGTAGATACTTGCTTTCAATAGATAATTGATTTAAATTTTTGAAATACTTTCCAGAACCTGGATGCTTATCCTCATTAATAATCACAAACTATAATGTACTTTATACGTTTCATTACACAGTTTTTGAAACTCTGCACAGGGCATACTGTATCACAAGCAATGTAATCACTGTGAATATTCCTCATATCGATGAAAGGTAACTCGAATTAATAAATCTGAATTCGTTATCTAATGGTTTGTCTTGGTAATATGTGATGGTTTTAGGATAAGTAAATTATACTACAGTTAATATGCCTTCCACGGGCGTAAAAACTATCAGCGGGATTTTGATTTTTCTCGGTAGCAATATCATCAAAAATGAACAAATTCTTCTTCCTTGGATATATGTCACTAGGTTCAGGTACAGAAGCAGTATTCTCAAAATATTCGTTTGTAGATTTTTGTTTGCGTCCTTCAGGTAAGTTTTCAAGATATTCATCAACATTGTCATTGCCGTCAGAAAATGAATCAAAGATTTGAGATTTATTATATCCCTTATCGAAAACGTTCTTCAACAACTTATATTCAGGCTGATGAGTTGACTTGCTGTACTAGAAAATATTGTTGAAATCAATAAAGTTCTCCAATATAGCAATTTCAGTAGCAATGACGTTTTTCCGCAGTTCAATCTTCTAATTATGAGACACCTCAAACTTGGATAAGGGAACCAATGAAAAATGGTTCTTCTTTTTATTTTCGTCTTTCCACTTATAGAGCATTTCTTAAAGTTTTATTCTATAACCCTTCTCAATGTTTGTTCTAATATATACACTTGAAATATAAGCTGATATATGTCGGTGGTGAGATGGTGAATATCATAGCGAATATTATCAACATCAATCTGCAGTTGGTTAATATTTCTAGAATTGAACATCACCTCTTTTTAGACATCTGTTATTAAGTCTTCCATTTTTCATTACAGATTTTATCAAGCTTTTTTCTCCTCACGGGCTGCCTCGAATGACAATAGCGCGTAAATGAACAACCCTCTACTAAGTTCAAATTATTTCCATCATAAATCACTATGTATATTCAAACATTTTAATGGGCTCAACACACATGAACAGATGGAATTGTAAATGAATTTGGAATTGGAGTGAATTGTAAATTTTTTATCATTTATTTCATATGGTACATTAGCTCTAATTTTCACAAACCCAGATAATAAAGGGTATCGATCAGTTTCAGAAGAAGAGGCTAATGCCCGGCCGACTAGCCTCCAGCCTTTGGCCCTGCAGAGGCTGATGCCCGGCACCGGCATGACTCGGTGGCGCCTCCAGCCTTTGGCTCCATTTCAGTGACAAGCTCCACATTAAATTGAAAAGCTCCATATTAAATGGAAATGCTCCTCATGAATAGAAAACTTCATATTAATAGAAAAGCTACACAGTAATAGAAAAGATCCACAGAAATAGACAAGCTGTGCATTGAATGAAAAAACTTAACATCAATGGACAAGCTTTACATTAGTTGGGAAAGCTCAACACTAATGGAAAAGTTCCATATTGATGGAAAAGCTCCATGCTAATGGAAAAGCTCCGCATTAAATGAAAAAGCTTCACATTAGTTGGATAAGCTTAGCATTAAGGGAAAAGTTCCACATTAAATGAAAATTCTCCACAATAATGTGCAATTTCCAAATTAAATGGAGGAGCTCCACATTAATGGAAAAACATCACATTAAACGGTAAAGTTCGGCATCAGGTGGAAAAGCTCCAAAATAATGAAAAGTTACACATTAAATGAAAATCTTCACAATAAATGAAACAGCTCGAAATTAAGTGAATAATCTATACATTAAAAGTAAAAGCTCAAAGTCCGTTGGGAGGTTAGGTTTGCATATTCAACGTTTCGTGCAAATCTGTTTAGTAGTTTATAAGAAATTTCTTGGTCACTGCGAATTTCGGCCCGTATTGCTATATAACTCACGAATGATGGAGAAATGGAAAAAAACTTGGAACAAAAGTAAATCGAAAAAACTGTCGCGAGCTACATATCACGGTCGGTAGGTTAGGTCTATAAATTCAAAGTTTCGTTTAAATCTGTTCAGTAGTTAGAAGGAATTTCTTGGTCACTGCAAATTTCGGCCCGAAATGCCTAATAACTCACGAATGAAAGTGAAATGAAAAACATTCTTCACGAGCTAAACATCACCGTTAGGTACTAATTTGAATACGTGTACCACGTTTCATCGAGCTGCGTTCATTAGTTTGGGAGATCTTCTTTGGTCGTAGAATTTAGTGATTGGCCGTGAGACCGGCCGCGAGTCCGGTCGTTAATTTGTCCAACACCTAGTTGGCTCATGATGTCAAGTTAAGGAAGGTATTTCTTCTAATTAATAAAATCCCTAATATTTTCATTTGCATCAATTCATTTAACTTTCGAGTTCATTAAATTCATCTAGAGGAATGTTGAACTTCTAATGTACTTCTTGTCTCCTAAAAACGTTAAAAAAGTTGGTCCATTATCAACTTTTTGCCAACTCATTGATTATGACCTGAAGATCGTTCTTCATTTATATTAATTCTTGAGTTTGAACTCCACGAAAAAAATAGCGAATGTTTTCTTCATAATAAATTCTTTCTGGAGATTTCTCTCGTTGATCGCATCACGAATTTCGGTTTCACGACGCAAAACTAAATGAAAGTGTATTTTCAATATCAGAATTCCAAAGAAAATAGAAATAAACTATGTGACATCATTTCAGAGTCTTTCAGCTTCTCTTAATTTTCCAACTTTTTTCATCATGCCTCTTGTCCTTTTATGCAATAATGTCAATTTCTGTATAGACTGTTGTCAGGATTTAAAGCAAGTTTAACAACTTAATGTTATATATATTTGGCATAGTGGCAGTACATCAGAGTTCACGCATGTCAACAAACGATCTGTTCGCATTATGAACTGTACACTCCAGCGCACTCTAAACATTCTTCACAAAAATCAACATTTCATCGGATATCGTCATAAATCAACTGAAAATATTGTAAACGAAACATTTCGGCAAAATTTAGGAGTGAAGCCTTGAACCTAGGAATTTACAAGCATGTACAAAATCTGTTCATGTACAAAATCTGTTTAAAACCCTAATAAATGATAAAGCTTTAAACTCGTATAAGACCGAAGAATCTTGAACAATTTGAGGCGCAACGAATTAACAATTGGAATAAGGCACAACGTATGTAAGTTGGTTTCCAGCCACAATATCTCATTGACTTGGATGTAATCAAAAATGGCGCACTGGTCCCGTTGATTTCTTTCACCACTTTTCCATGCATCGCCGAGTCTGAAGGCAGACCTCCACTTGGCGAAGTGAGCTACTCGGTTTCCTGGGATTGGAAAGTCATCAGCTGTTATAGAGAGCTTATGTCGAAGGCAGACTACAACTTGGTGGCCGAAGTTCCTCTTATTTATCACGGCTGAGAACTCAGCTGAAGACAGCCGCTGCTACTAGTGGCCCGCGTCGGCGTTCGTCGGGGTTGCCGGTGCGGGCTGCTCGTTTGTTGATGATGTCGTCCGAGACCGTTACCAGGTCATACGTTAAGCCGAACTTGGCCAAAGTTTCGATGATCTTGGTTGTTAAGTTGAAACACCATCCGTCCATCTCACTGGCGCGGTAGTCTCTTGGGAACGCGTGGTGGTAATTGTGCCATCCTTCCCCAAGAGCCAACGGTCCAAAGACGATGTGATCGCGAGCGTGCATCGTCTTGTCATATGGCTTGTAGCCGTAGAGGTGGGCTACGGAATTGATGCAGTTAGTAACATGATGAGTTATAATTAGACGCAACATCCCACACGTAAGGAACGCGAATAATAAATCTTCATTCCAAAAGTAAAATGGAATGATAGTAGGCAAAACAAACGAGAGTGGTATCGCTATCCAGTAGAAGTACTCATGCTGGAAACGAACCACCGGATCGTCAAGAAGATCTTGGACTGGAACCATTTTGCGGCCTTTGATGAGCTCCTCGTGCGTTTCGTACATTCTCCAGCCCATGTGCGCGAAGAAGAACCCTCTTCTGGAGTTTGTCAAGTCCCTGTCGGTGTCGGGCCACTTGTGGTGCACGCGGTGGTTCACACTCCATGAGAAAATGCTGTGCTGGAACGCAACGCAGTGCAGGCACATGAGGACGAGCCGGACGGCAAACACGGCTTTGTAGGAGCGGTGGGCCCAGAGTCGGTGAACTCCCATCGTCACTCCCAGTCCCGACATGATGCCAAAGACGAAAAAATATAAATAACTTAATCCCTTAATCTGGCCAGTAATGAATAAATAGAATCCCCCCAGTGCCAGTAAATGCAAGATAGCATCACAAATGATCATGTTCCATATTACCTTGGACCAGTCAAGGTTCAAAACATCAATGCACATTTGTCGAACTGAAAATTTGTATATATAACCAACGTCTTCCTCATTGTGATGGTGATGTGTAAGGTCTTCCAAATGGTGATTATCATCATGGGCATTTACGTATACATTGTTATTGGTCGCTACAATTTTCTGAGAATCCTTGGACGTTTGGGAGTCGGTAGAGGCCACGGTAGATGATACAAAGGGGTTTGGTGTTCCCTTGGTTGGCAGGGGTGTTAACATGATGAAGTTATTTAGCTTACTGATAAACAGTGACTACATTATAATCAAGTCTGAAAAAATAGAAAGAATAAAGTTACTATGAAAATGGTGGATTCATACATTATTATGAATAAACCACGGCGTACCACTGAATATCATTATACTTTAAAGAGAATATGTTTTAAAGAGAATCACTGCATACGTTTCATTTAAAGCACACCATAGTATACTGCATTTAAACAACACATCCCTCCACATGATGTATAACAGCGTGCCGGAACACACGATGTATTACTATACATTGCACCGATGTATGAATTTTAGAAATAAAGAGCTTCAGTCAAATGCTGTATTTTGGGCAAAAGTTGCAAGAGAGAGCAGATCTACTCATCATGATCAGCAGATACACTTTACACGTGTATTTATGCACTTATATTTACATACAATAATTTGTTAAGCGTTACTGAATGCGACGTGTAAGATTATTTGAGCATCAGCTCTCCCGGTACCCTCACTCCGCACTAACAGAAGGTTCCGCACAGCCGGATGACCGGGGCGCAAGTGAGGAGGCACTCTCCTCTGCCTGGTATTTATACCCGGGGCAACTAGAAGGACTACGGGTCACAGATGGCCACAAATGCGCGTTAAAAGACGAGTTGGTGGAGAATTTTTATACTGTCAATACAATGGCTCCCAATATACTTTGCTTTGCGTAGTTTGTGCAGTCAAAAGACCATTATTTTGGATCTTTCTTGGGAGAAGATTAATATATTTTCAAAATGTTCTTTATTTTCGTATTTGGTCATGAAAAAATATCGAAGAGGACGTATGCCGTAGTTGCTAGCCTTCTCATTATAATTTAGTTTAATTTGCATTCAGGTAATGAACTAAAGCGTATATATAGCTAATTATGCTACAGAGTCAATTTCTGGTCGTTTTTGATATGGTAATCAATAATGATCCAAAACAATGCCACAAACAATTATAATTATTTCGTACTCTGCTTCATGGTCATTGAAATCATTAACTTTGCTAAGCAGTAAACAATCCATAATGAAATTCTTAAAATATTAAGCTCGTAACACATATTTATTTATACACTAACATATACACTGGTGCAGTATTGGTATTATAATGCTTCAATTTTTAATTTCTCAGACACTTATTCACTGACGCAATACTAAACACTTGATGTTAACGCTCCAGGTTTTCATTCCTTAGAAGAGCTTACCTGCGCAGTGCAGTTCGGATGGAAGCTCACCGACCGCAACAACAAACCAACAACAACAAGAAACAACAACAGCAACAAACCAACAACAACAACTGCGGCAGCAGCGCCCGACAGACTGCGTACAAATATTCAGAACGTATATTTTCCTGTCATCAAATATTCAGAACGTATATGTTCTTCAAACTATTCAAGAAAACGAGTGACATTATTACGTATATATTCCTTACTTTTTAGTGCCGAGTAGATGCATTTGGTTAAAATGCATACATTACGATTAATTTTGTTTTATAAAATTTTGGATTACCGATATCGGAAGTACAAAATTATGATACTGTGGGAGATGAATTTATAGAGAAAAGCTATCCCTAATTAAAATAATTAATATTTACCTATGACAATGGCTGTTTGTTCTTTTCTTAAAGTCAGCTTCTAACTGTTTATCTTCGTTCTGAATTCATGGCTAATATTCCATTTTCAATGATACTTTTGTTCGTAACTCTTCTAACTTTAAATAATTAGAAAATCTTATGAATTAATTATTTATGGGCAGTTTATTCATTGTAAAAAGAGATGAAATGGAAGAGCGAGAAAGAGGTTGAACATGTGTAAAATAAGATAAAACTTACACGGCAATTTCAGCTACACGCATTAAATATCTAAATACAATTTTAATCTTTAATTAATTGTGTGTATTCGTTAATAAATATAATATATGATTTTCTTCTAGCTCCATGCCATGTTATGAATGGATGAACGGAACACTTCGGCTGGCCGCTCTCCTCGGGACAGAGCGAAATAAAAACCGTCGCTGTCATTCATTAACAGCTTAGAGGTTTATTACATGTTTATTTATTCATTAGCAGCATGAAGATTTATTACATGTTTATTTATTCATTAGCAGCATGAAGATTTATTACATGTTTATTTATTCATTAGCAGCATGAAGATTTATTACATATTTATTTATTTACGTGGTGCAGCCATTAAAAGCTGTTGATAAATCGAGAAAGTAAATTTAGATCAGGATTAACAAAAACTGAGCACAAATATACTGAGCTTTATTTAGTGTATTTGTAGCCTGTAGGCTCCATAAATCAATTTTCAGGTTGATTGTGAAATAATCACTTCAATTTTTACGATATTGATGATATCATCTGGACCTGCAACAAACGATGTATCAAAGAACGATGCGCGTATCGGGTGATATACACAGCTAAATAAATTACGTTGAAAACGCAAATGCTTGCTCAAATTGTATAATTTTAATTGTAAATTACTTGTGTCACAAACGCTAACATAACTTTGGACAGAAAATTATATTGATTAATATAGTTCATCACATTCTGTTATGTTTATTCGTATCAGCTCGTGTCAAAATGCATTTAAAACTAAACTTTGTGCGAAGTAAATAATTAAAAGAAACAATAAGTAAATAAATAATACAAATTAACATGGTTTATGCAAGCGCTTTACTGTCAGGTTTCAAGCCGCAGATCACACAACTCATTCATTATGCATTTTAATATCGGGCACGTTTGACATCAAAACTCAGCCAAGCGATCTCAATTTATTTGCAATAATTCACACGCACGAACTACTTAATTTGTTTTCAATAATACGAAGCTCATCGGCAGCTGCATAAAAAAGTACGGTGGGCGACTGATTTGAATTTTGACGACTGAAATTTTTGAAACTAAAATTCGTCATACAGTAGCAGAAAATTCTTAGCGCTCCATGACGTGTTATCTCGTACTCTGAATATGAAATTATTATTTTGGCATCATATGTCCATTGGGTTGGCGTGCTGTGCCAGTTTTCTATAAAGAATGCCCTGTTCTAGACTGGCATACGTGACTTACGTCACGGCAGAGGCGCGGTGGTAGACTTAGAGTCGCCCGCTCGGCAGGTTTAGATGCAGTTTTCGGTGGCATCCAGTAAAAAAAATGAAACAAACTTGCTTAACCCTAAAGCTGACGGTGGGCAGGCTTATCTGTGAACTTTTTAGCATAGCAACCAACTCCGCGTCGTGAGAGGCCTAGTGTGATAGGCTTCGTGTATACTCTATTTCTGGCTTCATAACGTACGTTACTTACTCTTAACGTACAATACATCGTGCACGGAAAATAAAAATGATTAGGACGGAGTTACTCTAATCTCTCTTCAAGTATTTAAACACGAGGTCTGTAGTACGTGGATTTTGAACGTGATCGTTCTATATGTAGTTAATCCGAAATATTTTGAGGGCCTAATCTTGATCGCAAGTTTGCGGTTTCTTTTTTTTTTTTTTTCAAGCCTTGGGCCGTAAATAAATGCCAGGGCCAGCAGAGCGCGTACCCACGATACTGAACCGGCCGGGATCGCCTGAACTGGAAATGACTCAACAAATTAAATCTGAACATAAAATTGTTTACGAATTGCTTTTCAACAAAATTAACCTGCAAGATCTCCTGTATTTTTTTAATTGTATTATCTTCATCATAAAAAATGAGACGATTATTCTAACTTTTGATCGGACGATTTGAATGCTTATATGAACGAATAGGTCTCTTTAACTCATTTCCTCAGATTGCGTATAATTGATAACAGAGAAGGCGATATCATATCGGGTGTGGGGTTAGCAAATCCCAGGAATTACCGACACCGGCCCTCAAGCCGGTGTTAAATGCGTTAAGAGATTTGTCCATTCATAGATTAAACGTATGAATATTATATTTTAGAGAGAAATACTTGGAGGGCAGACGGGAGCGGCTATGCTATCATTGTTGGGTGATTGATTGTTCGTCTGAACAAGTTAGTCACTAGATCAATGATGAAAACGTTTTCATTTTACTAGTAAGTTAAATGTAGCAAAAGTGCGTTATAATTTCTCTAAAATTATTTGATTAAACTAACTTTAAACTTTTGATTAAACTAACTTTAAACTTTTGATTAAACTAACTTTAAACTTTTGATTAAACTAACTTTAGTGGAACGCTGCTCGGCGTCACCCAACCCATCAAGTCGCAAAACATTCCTAATTACTTCAATAATTATCACTTGCAAATTTATTGCAAAAATAATCAGAAGGCAACTTCAGCTCCGATAAGATAAGTAAAATATCTTTAACGAAAAGGATAAAGATACGAAGTAAAACCACCAGTCTCCGTTTCTTAAACAGGACTATATAAATAAATCATCGAAGAGCTTTGGACCAGCAGGCAGTTTGAACATAATTACCTTATGTAAAGAATTCGGAACGCTCCAGTAATCACTTTATTCACTCAGAGAAATGAGCGAGTAATTGTCCAAATAACTATGCACTTTGTGCCCTTGTGTGGGTCATATTGACCCAGTGCTACGCCCGCGCTTTGCTCCTGCAGCGACTAGCACAAGTGCTCCGCTATTAACTCTCTACCGCCTGACACGAGTAACCGGAGCTGGCGGAGCAATATTGTCACGCGCCTACTTCCCAAAAAGGATACGTTCTAGTGAGCGCAAAATGACTTGCCCTGATGGTTGCCGCCACGTACGACAACTTTAAAATGTTCTCTGTTGCGTACAAACGTCCTCAGGTTGCTACACTCAATAGTTTATGTATAATTTAAGTTAAAAGTTTAACTTTAAAATGTTCTCTGTTGCGTACAAACGTCCTCAGGTTGCTACACTCAATAGTTTATGTATAATTTAAGTTGAAAGTTATGTTCCCGGAGAGTGATACACGGTGGTAGAGGGTCAATGCATAATGATGCATGACGCGCGCGATATTATGCTCAGGATTTCTACTGCTCACGCAGATAAATAAATGATCTTGTTGTCCAAGTAATGACAATTTCTCCACGTCTCATTGATACCTTCTATTGTAGGGCAAAACTGGGTCAGAATGACCCACACAAGCGCCTGAAGTGTAACGCTATTCGTTCAGTCTCATTTCTCGGACAGCATGCGTCAGTAGCGCCTTGTTTACGATGGACAATTTCTATATATTTAATTAAAATAAAGTCTACTTCAATAGAGAACGAAGAATATAAAAATAAAATCTATACGCAAGCCCGGCAAGGCATTCCAGTGAGCCTCTTTGATTCAATCAAACTTTAACGGTACCAAGACACCAGGACGATTGAGAAGTCGCTGTCCTGAACTGATGAAAACACGGAGGAAATACCACCGCAACGCGCGTGCATGAATGTAGTAGATTCAGACGAGTGGATGAATGTAGATTCAAGAGAGCAGATGAATGAGGATTCAGACGAGTGGATGAATGTAGACTAGGCGAGTAGATCAATGTGGATTTATATGATTCGATTAATGATGATTAGACGAGTAGATCGATGTGGATTCAGAACGGGCAAAGGTCACGGAAAATACCAATAACGATTGCCAGCCGCTGCAAGTTACTTAAGTGTGCAGGAATTTCAGATCAGCTGAT
The DNA here is from genome assembly GCF_000764305.2 of Hyalella azteca. Lineage (NCBI taxonomy): Eukaryota > Metazoa > Arthropoda > Malacostraca > Amphipoda > Hyalellidae > Hyalella > Hyalella azteca. Next base: position 84,118 of record NW_025935874.1, on the reverse strand, counting down.
AGTTCGAGATTTTAAAAAACAAAAATATCCACAATTCCTCGATTGCACAACATGAAATATTCCAAATGGGGGCTTCATTTACCTAATATTGAACAGCGTATACATTAATATAGTAATTTCCAAACTTATAACTCATTTATTAATCCACAAACGCCAAAATTCAACCTTTTCTATACATCAATAAATCTTCACATTCACTCCTGAATCATAACAAGTGTACTACGGAGACAACAAACAATTGTTATGAGCATCTCAAATTTCTCATTATCCAAGCAACCATCTAATTAATTCATACTGCCATACATGACGGTATATCGAATGAATGAAAATCACAACTCAGTACGCGTTGAAAATAAATAATGGCGTTCGTATTAGCAGAAATCTAGCGCGAAACTTTCTAATGTTAAGAAACGACGCTGTTATTGAGATATTGCAAACCCATTTTGAAAAACTGGATATTATTTCTGCTTTAAATAAGGAGATCCCAATATATTATGACAGTTTACATTGATTAAAAAATACTAGCACACATACAAGAGAAAAAAAACCGAAATCGCAATTTGTCAGCAATACAAATCTTGAACATATATATAGGACAGAATCTACGTATCTTCAAACATAACGCAACTTTGGTCGACGTTCCCTCGAATTACACGATGTCAAATGTTAGCACCGTTGATAATAATGCGACACAATTCGCTATAAATGCCGTCATTTGGGATATTACTAAATACGAATAATAATGAAAACTAGACACTGAAAATAGCCAAAATAAATTTAATAGTTAAATAATAGTAAACCAGAGTTTCACATACAAGCTGTATTTACAATGCTTTTATCTGAAAAAGAACAATGATAATTGGTAAAACGATTGAGATTGTTGCTAAGAAACTTATAAAGAATCATCACTACAGAGGATCCTTTTATTTCTGTTAGTCCGAAACTTGAACTTGTGATCGGTAAAGTAATTGCGAACCTCGCCCACACATTCATTTAATTCATACATCAGAATACACGAACCAGCAATCCACCTGCATCATCAGTAGCAAACTTCCACGACAACGACCCTCCAGACAAATGACTTTAAAACAACGTTGATTACGAGTTGATTTCGTAGAAACAACGGATAATCAACATTATTTCAACGTCAGATCCTTGGTGGCAGTAAAGACTATTCTAATAAATAATTTCAACTTCGTCGATCACCTAAACAGAGGAGCTGAATCAGCATCAACAACAACCCATTAAGATAAAGAACAACTTCTAAGCGTCATTTCCATGCTAGACGTATCATGTATATCTTATTAAGTGTTACTGAACCAGCTACACTAGCGACACACTAAGCAACAGACACTTGAACGTATCCTTGTCAACGATGAAGCGGTACACTCAATAAATACTTACATCTATCGTTATTAGTAACTACCTCGGTTAATATCTTCGTGTTCATGCACACAAGTTCTGGATACCACGTCACTTCGTAATAATAATAGCGGTTACAGCGTTTAGTAGGCCGTAGGTCTGTCACCGATTCTTAACAACGCAGAACATTCACAGCATTTTGTGGTCTCGAACTCGCAATTCACTGCTACAATTCTGCTGTGCTTAACCGCCCGGCCTCCTTGCCGATTCTGACTTGCTATGAGTAATCACAAAGATTTTCGTGAAGCGAGAGATATTTATGAAAAGAAAGAAATCTATTAAGACATAAATTATAGCGTAATATTCGATGCAATAACCTGACGCACGTTATAGACAACGGAATGTATAGGTGCTAGCGAACAGCTCTGTACATATAGCAACCTAATTACATGGTCGCATCTGGAAGGTTTAACGCGCATAAAATTGTTTAAAATATGCATACATAAGAGATACAACGTATTCCTACACTCAGGAATGCATACACGTTACAATACTCCGGCTTCCTGTAGCACTCACTCAAATAAAATATTTCAAATTTTAACACAAAACAATAGCAAGTCGATAAACATCAAAATGTTAATTTTCAATCCATACTAGTTGGCGGTCGTCATTATTTGGATAGTTTATTGTGAATAATTTTTTCAGTAACAAGCAATTAAGATGAACAGAATAATAATTTACGTACAAAATTTTTGGTTAATTCGCCATGGATTAAAAACCTGAAGTGAGATTGATGGAGAAATAACGAAATGCGCTCCTAACACCAGTTTCACTACTATGCTATTCCAATATTTATACACATCGTCTATATGAATTGATGGTAGAATTATTAATTACGTAACATAAATCATGGTTAGGTTATCAGAAGAGGAGTGCAGTATCTTGAGACCGCCACTGACCGATTTATTAAGTAATTAGAAAAGATTAAGCAATCCTGCGTCACAAATAACGAGACAAAACTTGGACAAAAACAGATTTTCTGTAATACACGAAACTCGCTACAGAAATGAAATACGTATTCGTCTCAGCAATTAAACTTGCCTCTTTAAAGACCTTCTACAATTAAATGCTTTCCTTAACATCCATTGACATCGAGAGAGCAAGCGTTCGAAGTTTCGTCGCTATTGCTATTAAAACGCCTCAACCACCACAATTAAATAATTATCAATGAAAGGCTTTATTTTACAGCATAAAAGGTCTCAGTATTCCCATGCCAGTACACGCACTAGAAGACCAAATAAAGAGGGTGGAGATGACGACGGCCGACACTTGGTCACTGCACGAGTGCGCGACGATAAATAACTGGAGTACAACTGAAGTAATCAGCAGAGTGCAGCTACAAGAACAAAATAAGACTAGCATGCATCCCATGAACTCCTGCTGACTAGCTTAAACCGTGCGTTTGTGAAGAAATATTCCCGTGCAAGTGCAATTGCAACAGGTGGCTTTGTTTTCTTTTTGCATCGAACGAAATGTCGACCTTATATCCCTAATAAAAGTTACGCTTACACGAGTTTTGTTTAACGCCGCATGAGCAACATTAGCTCTTAACATCAGCGCTTCTTGGATGAGATAATAGAGAGAACCTCCAACACCATAAACTATCTTAATATACGGTCACAGTTCTCAACATGGAATGGAATATTGCCAGTCAGTATCAATCACAAATGGAAAATAGTGTCGCGTGGAACACATAAAAAACGATCAAATTGAACGCAAGTGCAAGATTTACCTCAATCGCCCACCTAGTCATGACATCGACTTCGGTTTGAATAATTTATATTTTGGTACAGCCACCAAAGACAAGTCCAAGCAGCAGCAAAGACAACGTTCACTAACATTTTAATATTTAAAGTTCAAACAACATTAAGGAACAAGATCATGGAAGCAGACGCCTATAGTCAACTCGAGAGCCGTACTGAGTGCAGACTTCGAATGTTTTTTATTTTTAGGGCGCAGACTAAAGACAATCTCAGAGGCAGGGTAGCAACATACATACATAGAGGGCAGACTGAGGGCATTTAGATGAGAATTTCATGTATAATATCAAGCATGGCCGTTCACAGCTACCCTAGGTGATCAAGGACTGACACCCGATCATGTGCACATTCCTGTACAGTAATGACCTGTACAGGTCAAAATAGCTCCTGGCATGCAAGTTTTGGTGTCGATTTCAGCCACCGCTGAACTCGCAACGGCGAGAAGAACTAAACTTGGAGATCACATCTTGCAGTCAACTTGAGGGTGAAGATCTGTCCTTCCCCATGCGCCTACTTGAAGATCTGCTGCTGCGCGGGGTCCGCCTCAAACTCCGAGTAGGCGTCGTTGAGCTCCATGAAGATGAGCTTAGCGAGCGCCTCGTGCTCAGACCCAGCAAGCTGTCGGTACAAGGAACAGTGATTTATACGCACGTCATTATCATGTACATTATCAACGCTTCATCATCAAGTATAATAATTAACAGTGTGAACGAGGAAAATCGTTCACTAAATTATTCAATGTGCATTTTCTTGTGACGAAGTTATTCTATTACGTCGGGCGAAGCCGCGCCAGTGACATGCGAGTCAGGCCTATAGCAGTTGGAACTGTCTAATACCAGGTCAGGTCTGAGCGTCTGTGCGTCAAGTAGGCAGTCGTGTCCCGCCAGCCCTATAGTGAGGTTCATACCTGAACCCGCTCAGCTCTGTTAACTCTCAGCATTCTTTGCTTAACGCTGGAGTTGTGGCTGTGCTGTGAGGATTTAGTCTTGCCTGCTATCGTTCGCCTATGTGAATTAATGTAACCTGAACTACGTGCATTAATGCTGTGCAATAGTAAATGGAATTGAACCAATTTGAACGTTTCTTAGAATAGTTATTTTAGTCGGAATTTATGCTTGCCCTTTACCATGTTTTACTGATTTTAAACAAAGTGATTGAATAAACTATTTTAAGTGTGCTTTGTCGTGATTATATACCATAGCCACTGAACCGGCTTTAACTGACAATGACTAGGAGAGTTGAACGGCATTGTAGGTCAGATGAATGAGCACAGTAGCCTGGAATTTATTCATATATTGTCCTGGCCTAGGAGCGGTGAGCAACTGAGCATTCGATCTTGATAGTGAATTACAGGCCTAACGTTTAGATTGGCTTGTAGTAGCTCTGGCCGGTGACAACAGTAATTTATACGCACGTCATTATCATGCACATTATCAACGCTTCATCATCAGGTACGAGGCAATAATAATAATTCATCATTCGTCTCGCTTGATCATCGAAGAAAAAAAATTATTCATCAACGAATTAGAGTCAAACTATCGCTACGCCGATGCAGAAATGAGAGTATTATTAATGTATATTTTGCAGAAATGTATCCTTTTATTTGAAATTATTTTTGTCTACTTATTGGTAATGATATGTCAACTTGGCAACAGGTTATCATCTTGAGATGTACAGCCATTTAAACAGACAATGCATGAACAAAACATTCCATGTTACCTTCACCGGAATACACAGATTTTGACATACACAATGCCAATAAAAAAGCTAAGGCGTCATGAATATGAATATATACCATGGCTTAACAAAAATGCGCCAGGCTAGCTCATCGGAATGCACATCAGTTGAACAGACAAAGTCAACATTAAATATGCCAGGTTAACATATCAAGACCTAGGAAAGGAAACTCCTAATGCCTAAACGCAACATGGAGGACATGTTACTTTATCAGGATGCACGGCGAGGCAGGCTCTCCTGTACATCTTCTTGACGTCGCCGTGATGCACGAGCTGATGCATGCCACACTCTTGCCACTTGGCGCCCTCCCACAGCACAGACGACAGCGAGCACAGCAGCGCCCTGATGTTGTGTTCCCTTCCTGCCGTCCATTCCACCATCTGACGGAGGCAGAGAACAGTTATTACCAAATAAATATCCAGGTTATCTTCAAGAAACCAGTATGACACGAGACTAATTAAATAATCAACGAGAATTTCAACTCAGCACATCACGTTTAAGCAAAGTATAAGTATCAGGAATTTCGTTAAATTTAATACATACATGCACTGACAGATAGCCGTAAATAGATATATGGTTACTCTGCATTTATAGGCACGGAAATCATTCTATTTTACTTACCAAAAACTTTCTGCCGTTAGATAATCCGGGTAATAAAAGGAAAATATGTCCCAAGTTTTAATCAATGCTCATAGCGAATACAGGACTGCGACACATAAAAATAATATGCCACTAGATTCTTCCTTGTCAAGTCCGGTAACAACTTTATCCCCTTAGGTCCTTGGCTTGCAAATAAATAATAATACAAACTAAATTTATGATATGTTACATACGCAATCTTTGAATGAGTTTGTATCCTTGTAACCTAACTGCAGCGGTTAGGATACAAGCTTTTACCCTCAGCGGGTTATTAAACCACATTTTAGGATTTGCCTTCCTGCGGTCAGGGTCATGGTTTTACCCTAAGCGGGTTATTAAACCCCTTATTAGGACCTGATCTAGGGACCAGACTTGCCTTCCTGCGGTCAGGGTCCATGGTTTTGACCATCTCTTCCTGCTTCATCTGAGCCATAGTCTTGGGCGCGGAGCTTTCCTTGGAAGACGTGAAAGTGAATCCCTGGGAACCCAGCAGGTCTTCGAACGTCGAGGTCGCCGATTTTGCGGTGTTGTTGCCACCAGCCAAATTGTCAAAATTAGTCCGCCCGTAGTTTGGTTGTGTCGCGGCACCAAAACTTGGTTTAGGTTGAGTCGGTGCACCAAAACTTGGTTGGGTTGGAGCAGCAAAACTTGGTTGTGTTGCAGCACCGAAACTTGGTTGGGTTGGAGCAGCAAAACTTGGTTGGGTTGGAGCACCAAAAGTTGGTTGTGTTGGAGCACCGAAGTTTGGCTGTGCAGACGGCGGCGGCGCGTGTCTGGGAGTGTAAGGTTGTGACGAGAGAGGAACGTTAGGCTGCCAAGCTGCCCCAGCAGGAGGGGCAGGTCTGGGTGGACGGGCAGGTGACCCCATCATGGGGGAGTGGGAGACGCTCCCTGTGGGGGTGTTCTTCTCAGAGAGCCAACTGCCCGCCATGAGGTCAGCAAACGGGTCGCTTGGCTTCACGGGGCCTTGGCCTGTTGGAAGAGGCGGACCTGCAGGAGGCGGTGATGGGGGAGGCTGGCAGGGCATGACGCCATCTAGCGCCCCGTTAATCCCGGCACACGGCGAGCTGCTGAACTGCAGGCACGAGGGAGATTAGGGTGAGGGAAATTAGGGTGAGGGAAATTAGGGTGAGGGAAATTAGGGTGAGGGAGATTAGGGTGAGGGAGATTAGGGTGAGGGAGATTAGGGTGAGGGAGATTAGGATGAGGGAGATTAGAGTGAGGGAGATTAGGGTGAGGGAGATTGGGAAAAGATAAAATGGGACGAGAGAAAATAGGGCGAGGGGAAATAGTGCGAGGGAGGTGGGGGCGAGGGAAGCTAGGACGAGAAGGAGAGGAGGCAGGCGAGATTCTGGGGGAGTAGAAAGTCTCATACCATACAAAACATTTGAAATAAAATAACATTCAACATCATTAGATATGTCGAGGATACAAAATGCTCTAAACTAGCATGTAATTTATTGCGGCAGTATTACGAATGATTAATTAGACCAGCGGCTGTAAAATGTTATAATTATAATGATGCATGCGGTAAACTGCACGGTCACTGCGCCTAGGAGGTCCACGTGTACCAGGTCCACATCAGGCTGTGCTGAGGGAGGCGCGGGGTCGCTGGCTGAGAGGAACTCGGAGAAGATGTCCCCTTGGGGAGCAGGGCTTGGGGGCCTGTGGTTGTGGTCCGTCAAGTTCGTGTGGTCCGTGAAATTTGTGTGGTCCGTGAACGCGTCGAAAAGAGCGTCAGTACCTGTAAACAAAAAAAGATGCGAGACCACATGGAAAGAACAATAAGACATTTTTTAATCATTCAATTGTGTCACCAGGATGAATGTGTTTAATGCATTAAATTACAAATCAAATCAAGTTTAACTATTCAACTAAAGTCGTGTGCGCATAAAAAGAACTTTGCAAAAGTTATAAACGAAAAAAGTTGTTCAATGAACCCTGGGAGCATTAGGTGCATGACAAATCCTACAACATCTAGTAAACATGGGCTACAGTTTGATAAATAATTCGAGAAACTATAACCAAGGCTCAAGAAGCTACTGATCAACGCTCAAAAGTGACTAGTAAATTCTGCAATTCCTTAAATTTTGGCTAATAATAAGCATCAGAAACAGCATAAAACGAAACAATGGTGCGACTGCCACCATCAATGAAATATTGCCACGATGATGTAGGCAAACGGAAAGAAGGGAAATAACATTGAATGCGCACTGTCATGGGCATAAGGATGCATTAAATGCGATGGAAACTTATGCTATACCGTACAGTATTCATAAGCAAAACAAAAAATCACACACAAATTGGGCTATACAAATTAACATAAAGAAAAACAGTCAGGGAAGTCATTGAATCACAGAATAACAGGTCACGGGAGGCAATAACACGAGCTTCGGCAGGTTATTTATGGTTGATTTGATCACTTATCATTGAGATTTGATTACCTTTTCATTTAATCCAATACCTGCTCTTACTTTTCCTAAATCGTTTCCATTGTGTGATGGTAATCATCGTTATTCATGGACACTTCATTTCCATCTTTAGCTCAGCTTTTCGCCTGGTTCGTCCATTTTACTGCGTGCTTTTCCGACCGCTAAGAGACAAAATTTAAAAACAATTTTCGAGAATTTTTCACTGAATCTTAAATTTCAGAATTGTGTGCGCCAGAATAATTTTTTATCACTTAATACAGATTTCCCTCGAGTCTCCACAAGCCCGCCAGTTACCCTGAGTGGACGGTCTCCACAAGCCCGCCAGTTACCCTGAGTGGACGGTCTCCACAAGCCCGCTAGTTACCCTGAGTGGACGGTCTCCACAAGCCCGCCAGTTACCCTGAGTGTACGGTCTCCACAAGCCCGCCAGTTACCCTGAGTGGGCGCGGGCTCGCCCATGCCGCTGAGGAGGTCGTAGTTGCTGAGGTTCTTCTTGACGCCGCCCGCGATGTCCAGGAGCTGTAGCTCGTCCTCGACACCCGCAGGCGCCACCTGTTGGGCATCGTTGCGTTAAATGAGGCTCAAATACCAGGGTAAAAATTAACATATTATAAAAATAAGGCTCAAGTCGAAGAAAAAAAGTTAAAATGTCATAGAAATGAGTATCAAATATCAGAAACTTCTAGAAAAAAAACACCTCGAGGGAATTTTACCCTGGAAATGAAAATCAAGTAAAAAAATTCTATAAATAAAAACACCACGATGGAATTTTACCCTGGAAATGAAAATCAAGTATAAAAAAATTCTATAAAAATACCACCACGGTGGAATTCTACAAACAAATGGTAAATACATGCATCAAAACTTCAAGCCAACTGGCAGTGGCACACCTCATGTGGCTCGTGAGAGCTGCTGCTCAGGTTCAAAAAGTCAACGTCTTCAACAAGATGTGGTGGCGGTGGCGGGGCGGGAGATGGCGGTCTGATGTCGTTGGAGGCGTGGGCGGCGGGAGGCGGTGGTCGGGACGGCGGGGCGGCAACAAACGCGCCACGAGGCGGCAGAGGAGGCGAGTCCGTCTGTCCGGAAGTCGGAATTACACCGCGCGATGAAGCAGAAACTTTTGCATTTTTCAACCTCATTCATATCTCCATTAAAGACAGGAAATCCGTAGCAACACAATCTGGTCAAGCTGTTGAGTTTGCGTTAATGATTTAATAATAAATTCTAATGAAGAATACGAACATTTATAAAGTACGTAAATTAAGTGCAACTTTCGAGTACTGACAGACGGTCCAGGTGGCCTGGGTGGTGGGGGTCGCTTGCCGGGACCCGGAGATCCTGAGGGCCCAGAAGACTCCAAGGGACCAGACGACCCCAAGGACCCATGGGACCCCGAGACCCCAGAAGACCCCGAGGCCTCTTGAGACCCCAAGGGCCCAGGTGGTCTTGGGGGCGGCGCATGGGAGAACTTCTCGGTGGTTTCTTCGCGCTCGATGGCGGAGGAGAAGAGGAGGGTGGGGCTGAAGGGCGTCGACCCCGCGACGTGGGCGTCCCACGGGGCTGGGGACGTTGAAGGGGACGGGGCACCCACGCTAACTTTGAGTGTGAGGTGGAAGTTGTCCGGGAAGCGGTCCACCTCCGTCACCTCGTCCAGGTCTTGGCTGCAGGCAAACTCGGATTGAGTAATTGAGAAACTTGAGTAATTGAGTAATTGATTGAAACTTGAGTAATTGATTAACTTAATTATTAATTAATTACCTTAAGTGATTAATTAACTTGATTATTAATTAATTAATAATAATAATTAATTAAGCGCCATTATTAATTAATTAATAATGGCGCTTACTCGGGCAACTATTTACGGTTCAATTATTATTATATTATTATTTATGTACAATTCTCAAAGCAAGCAATTATTTTCAATTAGTTATCACACACTTTTCATCAAATATTAGTAATAATGGTCAATGGATGCCAAATAATGGATAAATAACACAAGGCAAGTCAAGAGGGAAATCTGGGTGAGCACAAGGCGGAGATAATTGATCAAATATCAATACTAATATTAATTAATCAATAACAAATGAACGACAAGAGACGTATAAACGAGGTCGAGGCGGGCATATTAGAAGAAATATCAATATAAATAATCAGAAAATAAGTAATACATATAATTATTAATAAGACAAGGCACGTACAGAGGGAAGTCGAGGCACGTGTCGCCCCTGCCGAGGTAGCCCGTGTGCAGCGCCAGCTGCGCCACCTTCAGGCACGTGAGCTTGCCCATGATGCGCCGTGCGTGGTACACGATCACGCACACGTCGCCACGCACATGTACGTTGAGGGGGACCAGCACCTGCAGGGAGAAGTGGTACACACGATCACGCACATGTACGTTGGTCTCTTATACACATCTAGATGTGTATAAGAGACAGAGATTAGGGTGAGGGAAATTAGAGTGAGGGAGATTAGGGTGAGGGAGATTAGGGTGAGGGAGATTAGGGTGAGGGAGATTAGG
>NW_025935874.1:69791-73236 GCF_000764305.2 Hyalella azteca | reverse complement strand
CACCACTCTCGTTTGGAGTCACTCTCTAGTAGAGCGCCTAATTGATCTTTATAGAGAACATGAATGTCTATGGAGTGTTCGGTCAAAGGAGTCCAAAAATTGAAATGCAAATGATGTAAGTTATTTCTACATGACGTGTTTAGTTTATGTGATTTTAGTAACTCCTGATAATTTATGCATTACCGTTAAGCGATTTGAAAGAATGATATAATATTGGTACGAATATTGTAACTTTTTATTTAGGTCTAGTCACCGTCTAGGTGGCAACTACTGTTCAAAGCGCGCGGTCTCGAGCTATCGCTTACAAACGCAGTGTAAACGGTTGCGCGCGGTGAGGCACTGCAGCAAACGACTCAAAGCGCATGGCGTTGCCACTAGTGTAAACTGGCCTTAAGAGGCACGCGTGCGCTGCAACACAACACCGACACTAACATGAGGGATAAATGGAACTCCATTACAGTGGAGCTCCATCAGCAGTGGAGCTCCATCAGCTGTGGAACTCCGGCAGCAGTGGAACTCCAGCAGCAGTGGAACTCCAGCAGCAGTGGAACTCCAGCAGCTGTGGAGTTCCTTCAGCAGATGACATGTTCAACACATCAGTATCACAGCTGTACTACAGCAGCACCACAGCAGCATGGCAGCACCTGGCCCGCAGTGACAGGGAAGACTGTGATGTATGACAGCACCTGGCCAGCAGTGACAGGGAAGACTGTGATGTATGACAGCACCTGGCNTTCATCCTTTCATCACACTTCACATGTCTTCATCCTTTCATCACACTTCACATGTCTTCATCCTTTCATCACACTTCACATGTCTTCATCCTTTCATCACACTTCACATGTCTTCATCCTTTCATCACACTTCACATGTCTTCATCCTTTCATCACACTTCACATGTCTTCATCCTTTCATCACACTTCACATGTCTTCATCCTTTCATCACACTTCACATGTCTTCATCCTTTCATCACACTTCACATGTCTTCATCCTTTCATCACACTTCACATGTCTTCATCCTTTCATCACACTTCTTCATCTCTCGTGTCTACAGTCAACATTCCGTACAGTCCCTGTCACCAATGTGGTGTTTCACATCGCAATACATCACACTTCTCCATCTCATCACACTTCATTAATGCTGGCGTAATGTTTCAAGGACATACCGCTTCATTATTGTTAAGAAATAATCTATAATATTGGCACCTACAAAGCATTAAACATATCTTAAAAATCTATACAATAATGATGTTCAGTCATTAGGTCAACACCAGGTCGCAATTATGTGAAAAACGTTACATTTATCACAATAACTAATTCATTTTTTCATTTTTAGAATAAATAAAAAGCGATCAGCGTTCATTGCTCGGCCGAAAATGTACAAGCTATAATAACACAAAACACACAGAATACAGCTTACACAGAGCACGCAAGCTAGAACAACACAACGCACACAGAATACAGCTTACACAGAGCACGCAAGCTAGAACAACACAACACACACAGAATACAGCTTACACAGAGCACGCAAGCTAGNCACAACACAACACAACACAACACAACACAACACAACACAACACAACACAACACAACACAACACAACACAACACAACACAACACAACACAACACAACACAACACAACACAACACAACACAACACAACACAACACAACACAACACAACACAACACAACACAACACAACACAACACAACACAACACAACACAACACAACACAACACAACACAACACAACACAACACAACACAACACAACACAACACAACACAACACAACACAACACAACACAACACAACACAACACAACACAACACAACACAACACAACACAACACAACACAACACAACACAACACAACACAACACAACACAACACAACACAACACAACACAACACAACACAACACAACACAACACAACACAACACAACACAACACAACACAACACAACACAACACAACACAACACAACACAACACAACACAACACAACACAACACAACACAACACAACACAACACAACACAACACAACACAACACAACACAACACAACACAACACAACACAACACAACACAACACAACACAACACAACACAACACAACACAACACAACACAACACAACACAACACAACACAACACAACACAACACAACACAACACAACACAACACAACACAACACAACACAACACAACACAACACAACACAACACCACACAACACAACACAACACAACACCACACAACACAACACCACACAACACACCTGCGCTGTGTACACGCAGGCACAGGCTGCAGGCTGAGGCAGTGCAGGCTGAGGGAGGCGCTGTGAGGCAGCTGTCCTCGCGCCAGCCTCTTGACGTAGCCGAGGTACCTGAGGGCGGGCGACCGTCACTAACACTCAAAAAACTGTACAAGTCATATTCTCCGAAACATCATCAAATTCAATCTAACACTTCAAAAACTACCTATACAATTTTTTTTTCCGAGTCATAATCAAATAAGTCTAACACTCAAAAAACTATACAAGTTATATTTTCCGAGTCATAATCAAATAAGTCTAACACTCAAAAAACTATACAAGTTATATTTTCCGAGTCATAATCAAATAAGTCTAACACTCAAAAAACTATACAAGTTATATTTTCCGAGTCATAATCAAATAAGTCTAACACTCAAAAAACTATACAAGTTATATTTTCCGAGTCATAATCAAATAAGTCTAACACTCAAAAAACTATACAAGTCATATTCTCCGAGTATGATATCCATGATCAAATAATTGCCTAATTAGAAAGAGATTTAATTTATTCATAATCAAATTAAGTGCCTAATTAAAGAGAGATACAATAAAATTACTTCACGTGGCGCCAAAAAACTATACAATTCATGTTCTCCGAATCATCATCAAATTAAGTGCCTAATCATATTCTTCGAATATGATATTCATAATCAATTAAGTGACTAATTAAACAGAGATAGGATAAAATTGCTTCACGTGGCGCTTGTGAGAACTAATCGGTCAATTAAAATATAGATTATTTCAATGAACATGCCTAGTGAATATAATGTTCTAAGACTCAATTAGTTCTCACAAGTGACACGGGAAGTAATTTTTTATTGTACCGTCTCTCAAGTTGCTGTCACTTTTATAAATTCCCAGTGATGAAATATTGATATTTTATATCAGGAACGTCGTTCTAACATATAATTAAGAAAACATCCATTAGTCGCCTGTAGTGGCAGGCTGCCTCTTCTACTCGCCTGTAGTGGCAGACTCCTCTACTCGCCTGTAGTGGCAGACTGCCTCCTCTACTCGCCTGTAGTGGCAGACTCCTCTACTCGCCTGTAGTGGCAGACTGCCTCCTCTACTCGCCTGTAGTGGCAGACTGCCTCCTCTACTCGCCTGTAGTGGCAGACTCCTCTACTCGCCTGTAG
>NW_025935874.1:19273-68564 GCF_000764305.2 Hyalella azteca | reverse complement strand
GTGCAGCACTCACCATACAGTGCAGCACTCACCATACAGTGCAGCACTCACCATACAGTGCAGCACTCACCATACAGTGCAGCACGGCCACTCTGCATGAGTCGCCAGCGAGGTAGGTGGCGACGTTAGTGCAGGCGCTGTACAGGTCGTGTAGGGGCGGCGGGCGGCGCGCGTGCCACGCAAGATGTGTCAGCGTCCCGCCAGTGTAGCGGCCACTGTAGTGGCGGCCTGACACGTTGTACACGGTGTAGTGGCCGCCATGACGACCGTCCAGCACAGCTGCACGTAATGCTTTCTCTTACTGCCTTCATTTGAGATGATACAAATTAAAATCTTGAGGAAAATAATATTTTTATAAAAGAAAAAGGAACGAATTGGCCGCCAATTACAGTGGCCGCAAACTACGGTGCCACTAACTACAGTGGCCGCCAGCAACAGTGGCCGCCAGTATCAACAGTATCAATGGCCGCCAGTAACAGAGGCCGCCAGCAACAGTGGCCGCCAGCATCAGTGGCGGCCAGTATCAGTGGCCGCCAGTATCAATGGCCGTCAGTAACAGAGGCCGCCAGCACCCGTGGCCACCAGTATCAATGGCCGCCAGCAACAGAGGCCGCCAGCAACAGTGACCGCCAGTACCAGTGGCCGCCAGTAACAGTGGCCGCCAGTACCAGTGGCCGCCGGTAACAGTGGCCGCCAGTATCAGTGGCCACCGGTAACAGAGGCCGCCAGTAACAGCGGCCGCCAGTAACAGCGGCCGCCAGTACCAGTGGCCGCCAGTAACAGTAGCCGCCAGTTACAGTGGCCGCCAATAACAGTTACGGCCAGTACCAGTGGCGGCCAGTAACAGTGGCCACTTACCTCTGACGTCGTCAATATGGCTGCGGTAGGCGGCCTCTAAGCCCTCAGCAGGGAAGGACATGACGATGAGGCGCGACGTGAGGTACGTCATGTCCAGGTCTGAGCGAACCATCGATCTGCGCGGTCATGCATTATTTACTCGTTGTACCTTAACTGTAAGGCAGCGTTAATATCATAACATTACACCATTGTACATTAACAGTAAGGCAGCATAAATATCATTACTTATTGTACATTACACCATTGTACATTAAGAGTAATGCAGAATTACTCATTGTACACTAACAATACTGCATCATTAAAATCTTTACTCGCTGTACATTAACAGTAATGCAGCATTAATAACATAACTCATTGTACATTAACAGTAATGCAGCATTAATAACATAACTCATTGTACATTAACAGTAATGCAGCTGTCTCTNAGCTGTCTCTTATACACATCTAGATGTGTATAAGAGACAGGAGATACACGGTACACTCACTGAGACACGGTGGAGATACACGGTACACTCACTGAGACACGGTGGAGATAACTTTAGACGAGGTATCCTTGATGTTCCTGAAGAGGCTCCCCGAGTAACCCTTGATTGACGAGAACAGCCCTCCACCGCCTGCTGTGTATAAATTGACAAATAATTACTTTCATCTCTTCTTCTATATACAAACTGCAAGAAATTAATGAGGCACAACGTTAAAAATACTTTAGACGGATTTTTTTTATTAACAAGCATCATTTCTTCACAAATAAAATGAAAATATGGAAGAACATTTCTTAATTCGAGTTTCATAAGACCAAGGTTTTTCGTGATTTCTTTGGAGTAAATCTTATTCAATAACAGCGCAATGTCATTTTTTTAGCTCACTCCTATAAATTTATCTCAATTATCGAGATTATGTTCACTACTTTTACAATCAATCTTCTATAAGATATTGGCAATAAACTTTTTGGTAATATGAAATCCAATAGATTAGAAGCATATAAAAAAATATTAGAAGCATCCATCACTTAAAATGTTCCCCTGAGAAATAAGGCACTCCTATCTAAAAATAAATATACAGGATTTCTAGAATATACAGGGTGACCCAAATAAAAGTTGCTAAAAGTAAAGGCTCATAACTCGAAAAGTATTAAACGCAGAAAGATGAAATAAAACCACATGAAAAAGTATAACTTCAAGTTTTATTTGGTAGGTACATGTTACCAAAGTTCTCTATATATTTCATAGTTAAAACTCGTTATTTTTTTAAGATCTAGATTCCCCTACAATGCAGCAAAATTCTGAGCAAAGAGTTTTCATTGTCGAACAATTTTACCTGAAAACTTCACCAACCAAAATAAAGAGAGGTTATTTCACCAAATACAGACAAGAAGTTAGTCTCAACACAATCAAGAAGTGGATACGTCAGTGGAAAGATAAAGGAACGATCCTGAATCAAAATAAAGGTCATTCTGGACGGCGAAGAACTGGAAGATCAGAAGAAATCATTGCCATGATTGAAGAAAGAATCAATGAATCACTTTTGGATTTCTTCCTATGGAGTTATGTGAAAGAAAAAGTATTCAGTACAAGACCAAGCAGCATTGACAATCTGAAGATAGCAATTCGTGAAGCTCACGCACTTATTGGAGCAGGATACCTTGTCTGCAGTAACGGAAAATTTTGAAAAACGTATTGAGCTGTGTATTCAACAGCGAGGCGGTCATTTTGAACATTTATTGTAATCTGAATAAAACTTGTAGTTATGCTCTTTCATGTGTTTTTTATTACATCTTTCTACGTTTAATAATTTTCGAGTTATAAGTCTTTACTTTTAGCAACTTTTTTAGTGGTCACCCTGTACAAGTAAAAAATTATTAAACTTCCAAATGTTCTACAGAAATACTAACAAAAAGGTGCAAAACTGGGAAAAGATCAAAGAATTTATCGAGAAAACCATTTCAAGAATAATAATTTAAACTAACAGCATAAAATAAAAATTCAAAACACATCAGACCGCACAACTTCAGGCATGACATTTGAAAATGAAATAAAAGTCAACTAAAATACAGAGGAAGACACCTTGATTCTGTGGCGGCGGCGGCGCAGGTCTGCCTTCAGGCGCCGCCTGAGGAGGTCTGCGAGGGTCTGTCTGCGGCGGGGACTGCTGACTTGCAGAGCTCGAGAACAGACTTAGTCTGCTGGTCTCTGACTGGTGAACTGTAAACACACGATCTCTGAGAACAGACTTAGTCTGCTGGTCTCTGACTGGTGAACTGCAAACACACGATCTCTGAGAACAGACTTAGTCTGCTGGTCTCTGGCTGGTGAACTGTAAACACACGATCTCTGAGAACAGACTTAGTCTGCTGGTCTCTGACAGGTGAACTGCAAACACACGATCTCTGAGAACAGACTTAGTCTGCTGGTCTCTGGCTGGTGAACTGTAAACACACGACCTGTGAGAACAGACTTAGTCTGCTGGTCTCTGACAGGTGAACTGCAAACACACGATCTTTAGGGGCAGTGATAGCTAATCTTCACCAGTCTAGGAGGTAATCTTTACTAATCTGAGAGGTAATTCCATGCCTACGGGCAGATCTCAAATTTCACATTAAGTGACCAAAAAATGCCAACACTGTAGTTAACACATAAATCTTGTAGTATTGCTTGATATTGCTCGAACATCAAGCAACAACAAATGTGTCTCTCCAGTTACCAGCGATCTAACTATTGTATTTTTTGTCTATTGTGTGATGATAAAAAAAGTGTCTATCTGAGAACAAGTGTCTAATGTCCGAGTGTCACATATAGAGTATCCTGGGGTATGTAAATAAAATAATATACATAATATTATATTACAATGACGCATAAAAATAATAAAATAAATTATTGCTAAAATGAAGACATATACAGGGCAGCAATAAATGGTGCGCGCTTCAGCTTCAGAGGACTCCTGAAGCTGAAGCCCTCATAACCCACCTGGCGTGAAGCAGTCTATAGGGACATGCTTCAGCTTCAGAGGACTCCTGAAGCTGAAGCCCTTGGACTCGGCGACGGCAGCAAGGCGCTCTAGGACGTCGCTGACGGAGAAGCGCAGGCGGGGGTCGACGGTGAGCATCCCGCGCAGGAGGGCGTGCAGGCACTCGTAGCGCCCGTCCTTGCTGGGCAGGCTGTAGTTCCCGTTGATTATCCTGTCAAATATGATCATTTAGTGTATAATAAATCAAATTAAGAACCAATTAATTGATTCTTCAAATGAATGAAACGATTGAAAACATACCTAGGTTATGAGCCGTAATTGAGGGTGGAGCTAACAGCTCACGGTCGGTAAGCGACTCGAAAACTGACTATAACTAGCGACCCAACTGACATCACCACGCCCCACAACTGACATCACCACGCCCCACAACTGACCTCACCACGCCCCACAACTGACATCACCACGCCCCACAACTGACATCACCACGCCCCACAACTGACATCACCACGCCCCACAACTGACATCACCACAACTGACCTCAACTTGGCCGAGTCTTCAAAAGGATGTTTGAGGTAGCACAGGTAGTACGTGATGCAACCTAAGGCCCAAATGTCCGCCTGTAACACAACTCAAGTTATAACAGTGACCAGGTTCAAGTATCTTTTGTAGTGCTGAATTACCATTAAATAATTCATGGGTGTTATTTAGCGTGTGTGTTCTTCACTATCACACTGACAACATAACTGTTGTACCGGGTACACTGAATTTATGAAAAATGAATCACTGACACTAGAGGGATTTTCACAGGAATATGGTAGTTCCAAATAAAAAAGAGTCATTCATATATAAATGAAAGATATTGAAGATTTACCAACGTATGAGATAGAGAGAAATGTTAGAAACTAAGTAATCAGTATATATGGGCCTTATTTAAATTAGGGATTTAATTTTGAAGTAAATCAGGCTACAGAAAAATTATAATATGATTTCACTCATAATTGACCTGAGTGGGTCACTT
The DNA here is from genome assembly GCF_000764305.2 of Hyalella azteca. Lineage (NCBI taxonomy): Eukaryota > Metazoa > Arthropoda > Malacostraca > Amphipoda > Hyalellidae > Hyalella > Hyalella azteca. The sequence continues at coordinate 63,724 of NW_025935874.1, read as the reverse complement.
AATAAGACCAGCAGCTTGATCAAATAAAAAATAGTTAACAATTGTTTACATTCATAATCTGCATTTTCATCCCACGAGATAATCACTAATCAGCCAAATTCAGATTTGAGTCTTAGTATCATACATTATAATTTGGTGGCCGAATATAACGAGTCTGACCTTGCCTGTTATAGGATAATTGTTCCACGTGTCCAGCATCTCAGGCGCTCTGTACATGGGCGTTGTGTGAGACGCCATCTGTAGGGCAAGACAAAATATTTCAACTGATTTTAGAGCATTTAAATTCGGGACACTTCAAATAAAATTATAACCATGTACCAGTATTAAAACTTGGCACCGTGCAGCATGACACTGAACCACGCAGCACGACACTGCACCACGCAGCATGACACTGCACCACGCAGCATGACACTGCACCACGCAGCATGACACTGCACCACGCAGCATGACACTGCATCACGCAGCATGACACTGCACCACGCAGCATGACACTGCATCACGCAGCATGACACTGCACCAGGCAGCATGACACTGCACCACGCTATTGGGGGCGCTATCTCGCTATTATTGGGGGCGCGTCTGCGTCGTGGCGAGACCCCTCTGGGAGGGCCAAATTGCCCCCACTTCAACCTCACTGGGGAGCCGTGGGGAGATGGCTCCCCAGAGTGCTGCGTCCTGGGAGGCGCTACCCGGTTGGATTGGACCAACAGTTTTTTCCGATGGGGGACTTGGAGACCCCGCTACCAGGTCCCTGTACCTTCTCATCCTGCTTGGTGGTGACATCGAGCTAAACCCGGGCCCCATCACCTATTGCCCTGCCTGCACCAAGCGTGTGACATCTGCTCGCTGGAGTAGGGGATCTGTCTCGTGCAACAGTTGCAAAAAGCTGGTTTCACCTCACGTGCACCTCGCTTCCAACCCATGGACACCATACCAGCAACTGGCGCTGCTCATTGTGCCGCCCTGTGACCATCGCATCTGCACCGCAAGTCCTACAGCATACACCGGCACCCCACGTGCCGGTGCGCCCTCCGGCTCCTCCGCTGCCACCTCGCCCCCTTCCTGGGCCTCCCTCCCCATCTCGCCCAGTCCCTCCCGATCGACCACAAGCCAACACACCACCGACCCGCCTTCAAAACCTTAAAATCCTACAACTCAACATTGACGGCCTACGCACCAAGCATGTTGAACTCAAACAATACATGCACTCCAACAAAATTCACGTCGCCATTATACAAGAGACAAAGCTTAGGCACTCGCATAAGACACCATCCATCCCAAACTACACTGCCATCAGACAGCATAGGCAACACGGAGAGGGTGGGGGATTGATTACGTACATTCACCACAGTGTTGCCTACCTGGAGAAAACTCAGCATATCAGAACTCTAACACAAGTAGATAGGCACACGGAACTACAGGCATTTCACATCCAGACAGGTCACAAAAAACACATTATCCTCATCAACATATACATTCCTCCAGAACACTCACCGGGTCTACCGGCCCGCTAAACTCCCACACTCCATGCATTAAACACACTACCAGACCTAATCCTTGGAGGCAGGGTTGGCAATGATTAAATCAAAATGATTAAATCATGTGATTAAATCACTTGATTTTTTTATAAAAAATCATGATTTTTTTTATTTTTTCGATTTTTTGGATTTTTTTAATTTTTTCATATATTTAAATATATTGAGTGGCAGTCTTTAATTTATATTGAGGTATTGTTATTAATGGTTTATTATAAATGTACTATAAATGACAAATTGGTATATAAACTTGTTGCCTTTAGTGTGTATTAGGTTCCAATAAATTGAATGTTTTTGGTACAGAGGCATCAAGTGTGCAATACATTGTACGTAGCTAGCAGCTTAGCTAATTATTATAAGGCTATAAGTAGTCTTTAACTATTTGACTATTTGTTATATATTGATTACAATATACAATTTAAATCTGTCAGCTAGTGAGCTAGCTAATACAGGGTGGGGCAGAACTGATTGAACAGTTTTGGGGCAAAATAAAAGAGTAATGGAGGTACATAAAGAAGAAAGTTTATTCTCCTCAAGCTTAACATAACATACCATTTAAAATACTTATGTTTTGCAAACAATATCAGGAAAATGGTGTTTGTTAGCTGCATCACACTGTTGGAGTTGTTCTCGGAAGTTTTCTACAGCACGTTCACACATATGGCGAGTTATGGCCATAACCTCTGCTGCAATAATCCATCCCCTTAGCTGTGGTAGGGTGTGAGGGCAACTTCTGAACTTCTCTTTTAGATGTCCCCAAAGAAAGAAATTGCAAATGCTCAAATCAAGTGACCTCAAGGCCAGTGTAAATCACCCCTCAGAGACACCAGACCTCTGGGAAACATGTGTTTCAAAACATTGGGTGACATTCGAGCTGTGTGAGCTGTAGCCCCATCCTGCTGGAACCACACGTCTTGCAATGCTTCATTTTCAACAATGTTTTCTATCCTGGGCTGAAAGAAATTTGCAACATTGCAGCATAGCGATCGGAATTCACTGTTACGGTTACTCCCTCCTCTGAGAACGACTCAAACAGTGTGTTGCAGCTAATGGCCCCCATCTTCCAGATATTGTTTTCAAAACATAAGTATTCTAAATGGTATGTTATGCTAACTTCTAGGAAAATAAACTTTCTTCTTTATGTACTTCCATTACTCTTATTTTACCTCAAAACGGCTCAATCGGTTCTGCTCCGCCCTGTATATTGAGAGGTTGAGATTGTATTGACCTTTTAGGCAATTAGAAAGATTTTCCACCCTAATACAAGTATTCTAATTAAAATATTTAATTTCAATCTTTAAATATGTGAATTTAAAACTAGAAACAAAACGATTACAATTATAAGACTATANGACACTGCACAGCATGACACCACGCAGCATGACACCACACAGCATGACACTGCACAGCATGACACCACGCAGCATGACACCACGCAGCATGACACCACACAGCATGACACTGCACAGCATAACACCACGCAGCATGACACCACACAGCATGACACTGCACAGCATGACACCACGCAGCATGACACCATGCAGCATGACACCATGCAGCATGACACCACGCAGCATGACACCACACAGCATGACACCACGCAGAATGACACAGTCTTCATGCTAACCTCATCCTCCAGCATGGCACGCTGTTGAGCGCTCCAGGAGTCATCGATGAAGTGCTCCGTGGTGGTGGCGGAGCCGAAGTCGCAGAGCTTTATCGTCCCCTCGTCGCTGATGAGGAGGTTCTCCACCTTCAGGTCTCGGTGCAGGATTGGGGGGCTTTGCATCTATAACAAAACATTTCTCTACATATTTTGTCAAAGAAAAATTGTGCAGATGCAGACTCTGAACAGAGCTGAATGCAGGACTTTCCCCATTGTGAAATTGGGTTGACATGATAATGTTAATGATTTGGATTACAAACAGGCTTCATTAGAAGGGAAATGACAATTGAAGAAAATGTAAAGCATAAGAAGATATCTTGATACTTTTTATACATGCATTGAACTGAAAACAACATGCGCCAGTATAACTTCTGATACAAATTTGTACTTTTTTCCAACTCAGGGTGTAAAATGAATGAATATCACCATTGAAAAAAATTATAAGCCATTACTATAACAATTAAAATATTCTGAAATAAGATAAGTAATTCCACCTTAACACAGTGACATTTAACGCATCTACTACAAAATACCTCGTTACTTCATCAAAAGAAATTAAGATACCAGGCACAAGTGGAACATTAAAGCATCAGACATGATACCGACAGACCTGCATGTGCTGCACAGCTCTCGCGGTCTGGTAGACCACAGCACACACTTGGTCTAGTGACAGGCGAGTGTCTTCCAGGGCACGTAAAGCATCTATCATGGACCCTCCTGCAAACAAAATTAATTATCCATTATATATTTATAACAAGCTACACACTGTTAAATTTATACATTCATTGAAATCCAAACTTCAGTACGCTTGAAATATTAATTGAAGGCTCAAATAGGAAATTAATTAGGTGTATACAGGCCTTAAACTACACAGTCATAATGAATCCAAATTATTTTATTCTAAAACAAGCACTAAGAACTTGAGTGCACTGCTACATAGAGCAGAGTTGACTTACATGCACCAACAACAGAACACATTCCTCAGTTAAACATAGCTCAGTTAGCAACAGAAAACTTCCATCTCTCACCAGAACATAGCTCAGTTAACAACAGAAAACTTCCATCTCTCACCACATCTCTCACCTGAACATAGCTCAGTTAACAACAGAAAACTTCCATCTCTCACCTGAACATAGCTCAGTTAGCAGCAGGAACTCAGTTCTGCCCTGGTTACTCGAGTTCTTGTCAATAATCTCACAACCGATGAACTCCACGATGCTGGGATGGCCAGAGAGTTGCTTGGCAAAAGCTATCTCTTGATTGATGGCAGCACATGAAGCATCGTCAGCTGCCAACAGGCGCTGTAGAGAATTCATTAGAAAATTAAATAATTGTTATATATTATTTTAAAAAAATTTTATGTTTGAATGACTTAGCAATCAAGGGCTAGGAAAATTACAATCTGAATAATAGCCGTACCCAGTGAAAATTTACAGACGCATCAGCTTCTGATTTGGATTACCAGAAGCTGGGGCAACTCTAAATTTCACTAGGGTAGGCCCAGGCAGGCATTGCTGCATTCACTTCAGTGAGTTTTATGATATGAATGCACTGTAACCATAAATGTGAACTATCTTTACAGGAAATATCAATAAAGCACAGAGAAATACTGCTAAGTAATATTACCAATACGTATGAGTGGATATTGTTAATTAAATCAGAAAATTATGAGTTCAAGATTAATCTTTTCACAGACAAAGGTTAAGATATGGATACAGGTATTTTTAAAGAATATATATAGTATCTTAATAACTAAAAAAATGATTGGATAGATGGCTTGATAAATATTTATTGCACATCTTGTTTTTAGTACACGGCTACTTTTGAGAACATGGTGTTATTTAGCACAAATCAACAGCATGAAAGAAAACGTTTTTTATCACAAAATTCATGTTAAGACATTAGTAAGTCTGCCTTTGTACATGTGAGCACTCAGCTAGAAGTCAACAATTTTGCAGGAAATGTGAAATAGAATTAGAAGGAAAATTCTAAACTCAAACTATCACAATAATAAGTTTGTAATAATAATTAACAGTGTCTGGACAATTTCTCTTTAGAAAATACACACCAGAGACCAAATTACAAAATGATTTTCTTATTCAAATACTAAAGTGTCTTCACCAATATGACTGATAAGATTACAAATCTAATTTTCAGGGTCCATATTATTATGTCTAATAAGTTATAGACATTTAAATAATAGGTATAAGTTTAAAAATTAATTTTCAAAGACAACACTTCTAAAAAAATCCAGTGTCTCCAATGTAAAACATGTACAATGAATTTCTAATTTTGATTTTGAATATTAGAAAATTAATTTTTTAATTATTTTAATACATAGAAGAAATTAAATTTTCGAAATTATTTATTCTGTCAATTGATTTGTGCATTGTATCTGACTTTACACAAGTCTGCAAAATTTCAGGTAGATTGGACAGCTAGAAGTGTGTTAAATATTGATTATATGATTTGTAGCAGACAAAACTATTTTTTCAATTTTTTTAACATTGAAAAAAATGTAAATTATTTATTCTGTCAATTGATTCATTCATTGTCTCCAACTTTACGCAAGTGTGCAAAATTTCAGATCAATTGGAGAGGTAGAAGTGTGTTAAAAATCGATTATAAAATTTGTAGCAGACAGACAGACAAACAAGAAGTGAAGTTAAAGAGAAGTGTTGTAATGAACGAAAAGCTAGAACAAACCTTGAGAGCATAATGTCGCCCACTGGCAGTGTCTTGTGCAACATACACAAATGCAAAACCTCCTGAAATGCAATAAATTCATTAACAATATGAAAATATTTCTGTTGATACATGAACAATATTTTCCAAATAGATGGCAGGACAATAAAACAGATTTGTTGTGTATATATTTACTGACTTGAATATATTTAATGAAGCTATCAATAACATGATGAGGTTCGGATCCCCTGAATAAGCCATATAAAATTCATTAATAAATTATTTAATGGCAATCATAAGTTAAACTATTGTTCAAAAAATTATAACTAGTTTTGAAAATATTCAGAGAAACTTATTAGAATCATTTTCAATAAAGTTTAGGTTTTTTACTGATGAATAAATGAATGTGAAGATATGCGAATAAATGGGAACTGAAGCCAATATTAAAGAATATAGTTAATACATTAAAATTTATATAAAGATCAAACTGCGGTATCTTCCATATAAATGTCATTATCAGGTTTCATTCCTACATCTCAATTGAAATCTCAGAAGTTTGGCTACTGTAATAAAATAATTTGGAATGTAAAACGTGAACAAACCTTCAGCAATAACTTTTTTGATGCGCAGCTTGAGCCCTGCTACCTCAACTTGCTGGCCGACATAGTCATCCGAGTTAGAGCCTTCACTGCCGAGGTATCCTAGTGCAGTCTTGAATAAATCTGACATGATCACTGCATATCTGTAGTAATGAAGAAAAACATCTAGAAAATTTAAATATTACAGTTTAATATCTATTTGTAGCAATTTTTAGATAGGTACAGTCATTGATTATTGAAGAAATTTTTAAAAAGCTGGTTTTCCTTCCACACAAACAGATAATGGTACATAAATTCAAATTGTTTAAAATCATTTGCTTGGCCATTTAATAAAGAATTTTACGATAGATAATTCAATAAGCATTGCGTTACATTGCTAATGAGCTATCATCCTTCCTATCTATCTTAGTACCCCTAGCAGTGAGCTTGCTTCAATATCCTGGCATGGCAGTACCAGTAACCTGATGTGGAACATCTTTTTCCTGCTCAAGGTAAGCTAGTGGGCCTGCTGGGTGTCACTGATCATGTTGATGTTTCTCTATTTATCTTAGCTAGTAAGAAGTAGCACAAAACGCTTACCGTCTTCACCCAGGCTGCTGCTTTGCCACAATGTCACTGTTTACAATAAATTCTATCCTTGGGCAAAAAAAAAACAGATATTGATCAGAGGTGGATTTGCAAGAAGCTGACTATGGCAGCTTAGGGCCAACTCCTCATATGATTTTTTAACTATGCTAGTTTCAATTTTTTAATCTTTTTGCATTAGTATTTCAGCATCTAAGTTAGGCATTGCCCTCTTAATATCAATCTTTAAATCTGGCACATAATTGCTAAATGATTCTTTTCTAGTTTATTTAGTTTTTGAGCAAAGCTAAAAATATTATATTTTAGGGTTTAATCCTTCCTTCCATTAATGGTCTTAGAGGTTCCCCAAACAGCAGTTGAGCTGTAAAATTGCAAATTTTTAAAAATTATAAAACTTTTTAGCCTCAATATTTTACAGGTTACTGAGGTTAGAACGCGAAAATATCTCAAGTTATCTTCAACACAATGAACACATCAGCATCAAAATCTGCATTGTCAGACCAACATACCATCAAATGGGGTAATAATAGTTGGTTTTGAGCATTTTCCATTTAATAACTTCATACCATGAAACACTATTTTGCATCTGGCACCTTAAAAATAGCATATGGAATTTTTTGAAGATGCCATTTGATAGCCCTTGCTAAGAGCTTTAAAATGAGCCCAAACTTGTTTATGAAATGTTTAATGGTAAGAAGTTAGGGTAAACGCGGTATATTCCGACATCGTAGGTAATTCCGTCACCTCTCCAGCTTTTCCTTTATATTAAGCTTTGTTTTAGTTCCATGCGTTCATTGATGGTTGAAATGGTGACGTCATACATTTGCGTGTCGAAATACTGCAAAAACACTAGGTCTTGGCCATCTAGTGGGAAAATATTGAGATCCAAAGAGAGACAATGCATGCCACGTGGTGAGATCATCGAAAAATGTGTCAAATTTGACAGTTGACATGGCTCTACCAAATAGTGAATAACTGTTTTTATAGGAAGAATATTATGGTTTGAGACTTTTAAATGCGTCTGTGAATATATTAGGAATCCTTTAAGTATACTTGTATTCACTGATTTCAAGTCGTAAATACATAAATTAATAGATGATTAAGTTGAGATGTTGGATTTAGACACATGAAAACTAATTCCGACACAACTTGAATTGGACACACACAGATCGTTCAAAGCTTTGTACAAAAATTGAAATTTGCTTAATTAAAAGCCTAATAGCTGTTAATTAAAACGTAATTAAGTAGTGTTCAATATTCGTTAGTGTTCTAATTCAAAGCCGTGTTGTATCCCAATACAGCTCACACAGCAAACGGAATTCGAACACGTGGATGTCGGCAATATGTATCAGTTAAATTTGAAGCGATGACGCAAAACGACTCACCACGTGTCGAATATTGCCACACAAAGTGACGGAATATAGGGATTTGGTAGGTTTCCATTCTAAAGGCTTTTTAATAAATATGGCAAGTGGCAACATTTTGTGACGTTTCATCGTTGCTGACACGTAGTGAAGTGTTTTGAGAGTCATGTGACATGTGAAGGCAACAGAACTGACGTAACGCATACGGTTTTTTTTTATAGTTTTTCATTTCTCGATGCGTCCTTAATGTGTCGGAATATACCGCGTTTACCCTATTAACAAAAAAGAGGCTCAAAAGCAATAAAGCATCCCTTCTTACCCCATTTGATTTGATGGTAGATGATGTACAGGGGTACCTGTTTTGCCAGCTAGGCTAGTTATGGTGACAAACCAGAGATTTTTTTTTAGAATCAGTTCATTTTTAATCTCCTCATTTACTCAATATTTAAACCAATTTATTATGTATGATAATGCTGGTATCCATAATACTTTGCTTGTCTACTTATAACTATAAGACTCAAAAATGAATTTGAGGGAGTCTAAAAAACTCTCTGCTTTGCCACTATCAGGCTGTCACATGGAAATGGCCGCCATTTTTTTCTGGGATGAGATATGCTAATTCTGTCAGACACATATTTAAGCAAACACTCGTGTGCAACTTTTATGCATGTAACATACTAACATTTTTAATATGGTGAATATTTTTTTGCTACAGACCTTAGCTTAGCTTAGCAGAGCGCAGAGGTACTGTTCCAAAATCTCCTGTCGCCTGGCTTAGCCTTAGCCCACTGCCCAGTGCCCACATAGCCTACAACTCTAAGTCTAAGGCAGCCGCCAGCCGGCAGGCCAAGAGCACGACAACCTAACGGGCTGCGTAAATAATTCATGAGTCATGCCTCACCAAGTGTACAAGACCCTAACGCTAGAAACGGCCCACGGGCCACGGGGACGACTGACGACTCAGCCTCTCAGTCTCTCACAGTCTCACTCATGTCTAAGAGACTAAGATCAACGATCACTAAAGTGACCGCTACTTCGGCGGCACAAAACTACGTAAGAAATTAAAATAATATTTTATTTTAATGGCACAAACATAAACCACTTACATTGCTTAATAATTATGTAAATCACGGATAAATAGAACAAATCCTCCTCGCTTCTTCTTCTTCTTTTTGGGGTGTCTACACTGGGTAGACTTAAAGCCACAGGTCGACCTCGAGGACGGCCGTTGGGCCTGAGAGCCTGTATTGTGTTTAAATTCTTCTGAGTAGGTAACCACTGAATTCTTGTTTATAGTAGGTCAGCGGATACAGTGGCTCAGGATGCAAACTGTGGAAAACAGGGCAAACATGGCACAAGAAAACATCCACAAGCAAGAGCCGCTGCTCAGACAGGATCCAACTACTTTTCGTATCAAACTAGAAGAATGAATTACAAATATGACAAAATAGGCTATCAGCCACGGCTATAAGCTAAAAAAATTGCGCTGCAACTTCTCCACGCGACAAAATTTTTTCTCGCTTCGAATCACCGACATGTGGAACAGCCTCCACGATGACATCGTTGGCGCTCCAAGTATGAACGCGTTCAAGAACAAACTAGATAAAGCTATGGAAAAATATATGTTCAGATTTGAAATGCCTAGCTCCTTATCGAACCCGGTGGAAGCCTAGTAGCTACTTCAAACTATCGCCAGTCATGAAAAGATCCGGTCAAATGACACGAGTTTAGATCTATGAACAAGGCACGAAAAGAAAAAAGAATCGGCGACAGGCCACATCAGGCCTACACTTTCAGCGCCGACATCACTATGTTATGTTATGTTATGTAGGACTGTTAGGCTAAGTTAAGATAGGTGAAATTATGTGGTGTATAGTGGGATTATATTTTGTGGTTATGATACAATTTCTTGAGTTAAATAAGATCATAGCGTGATTATTGAAAAAAATAAGAGCATTTGATTTGTGAGTGCTGATTACCGCTGTGCGCTGAACTCGCTAAGATTTATAGTGTGGCTATAGTGATATTGTTTCGATTGCGGGTAAAATCAGATTCAATGCATCAATTGTTTTATGTTGTGTAATTTCGACTATACGTACGCAGTTTTCAAATATAACTACCTTTCCTTGTGTTGCAAGAGTTATTCGTTGCTACTCACCAACATCTTCAGCATCATGGAAGCCGTTGCCAACGCGCAACCAGCGAAGGTGAGCGTAATAATTTCGACAACATATTTCTTCATAAATACTTCATATTCCTAAATTAATTGATCATTCTGCACACATTATCCCTTTTCCTATAATGTTCACTCATTTTCATGAGACAGCTATCGTATTGGTTTATTGTGATCATTTCGATTTTAGAGGCTAAATGTACCGTCAACGATGTACGACTCACTCAGATGTTTTAATAAACCGTATAATACTGTTCCGATCACGCTAGGCCGCTGGAGAGAGACGTTGTTCAGTTTTTTTTTTTAATTTATCGGTTCTATTGAATGCCAGCGACGTGAGCGATATGGTGACTTAGATGATATTGAAGCTATTAGGTTTAATATTTTCAACCAACTGTTTAGCTCTCTATGTTGACCATCCTTCCGAGCAGCGCTTGGTTACGCTACCTTAATAAAACTTATAATTATAATAGTTTGGACGGGCGTGAAATTTAAATATATTTCAAATAGGGAAGGGCAGGAATTTTGTGGCAACATTCTAAGATATAGGTTTCTGTAAGCTTCCTAAACTAACTGAATTTATCCTGAATAGTGCAAAACGCATTTATTTATTTCAGTTGGAGAGAAGACTGACAAAAATTTAAAGACTGAAGGTGCCCACCGAAATGGTCGCAACTTTTAGGAATGAGCCTGCTAAACCGCCTCTCGTGGCTGAAGAAATGTTGTATAATAACATGATGACCCAACACCCAAACAGAACCAAATATGAAGCTAAAGTTTTATACAAATACCACTGCAAACCCCAACTGAAGCAAGAGTTGGAAGCCGAAGTTAATGCTTCCCTTGCATTATACAAGAACGCCATCAACAATTTTAAGGCAAATCTTCCGCTGGAGCTGTGAAAGATTTACGTGGGACAAAACAGGGAAAAATTCTTGAAACTTTTCAAAGGTCATGACGTATTCCGGCGCGATTACCCACTCCAAGAATACCAGCCCTTCGAGGATGCGTCTAATTAACTTGCTTTACCTTTGAAACTACATGATGTTTTTTATCTATGTTGTTTTCATACCAAAAAGTATTTATTTCACTGTATCTGTTTATTCTTAGCCTGGAAATTAAATGTTTTGCCTAAGCTAGTAACCTAGCCTAAGTACACCAACTTTATTTATGTCAACTGAACTTTTATCGATAATGCTCCTCTCCGATTGGCTCTAATTCCTATGCTTATGTTGTTGTAGTATATGATACTACATGTTCGACATCGTACTTAGCAAAATCAAACAGCATATACATTCATCTTGAAAAAATCTGCAAAGTCTGCCAGAGACCGTTTTTAATGTCTACCACGTTTGGTTCACAGCCCAAATGCCTTCGTCCTGAACTTGATGTTAATCACTAATGTTTGAGCTCTGACTTCTATATTCAACTGTTCACACTCAGTGCTATATTATCAGACCAGGTAGTTCACTAGGCAGATTTGTTAGTTAAATAGTCATGACTTACTCCAGCTAGTTTAATACGGTTTATTATAGTTCCGGTCTGATTGCGTGCAGACGATGCCTTCAGAAATTTTCGTCTATATCGGAACGACCTGAGTCGAGACGGGAGATCAACTTGAATAGAAGCTAAGATGTTAAAGAGGCCTAGATGTTCTAAGAATTAAAGTAGTTACTTTTGTATACTTCTAATGTGCTACGACTATGGATAAATGAGTTACTGTTAAAATATGAACATATAACCTATATTCTTGCATGTTCTCAAGTTGTGCATTAATCGGCTTTCAAGTTGCAGTACGTCCTCCTTTTGTTATTTGAGCTTGTCTTCTAAATTGAGAGTTTCTGAGCATATTGTTGGCTCCCTTCTAAAGCTTTTATTACATAGTTAGTTTGCAATAAAACTATTCTGTATGCGCACTCTCATTCCTATTATTCTATCCTCCTGTTCTATTATTCTAATACGCAATAAAATCTGAGAATCGTTTTTCACCTCGCCGTACTTAGCTATAAATTATAAACATCATTATATACGCTTGAATTTAGTTTTTATTTAATTCTAAACAAGTTATGACAAGTTTCTCACTTATACCTTTATCGATTTACATTGCAATGAATTATTTTAAATCATTTTCAAGTAGTGTTGTTTTTTAATGATTGATTGGTGAACTACAGGAATGAATCATTGTGGCTGTTATAGACTCACTTAGCACGCTACTCATCAGGAATGACTGGACCAAATGTGCCGTTGTCCGCTGCTCACCACAGATAACGTCGCTCAACATTGCAGGGCGGCTCAGTGGTTATATTACAGAGTGCCTAAATTGTTGCAGTGAGTTACGGGTTCGATCCCAGCAAAACTAGCTCTCTGCCGCCACTAGTAAAGTTTCATCCCATCGTGCGTTTACAATCGTAAATTTAAGCGTCATATGAAGCATATGTATTCGACCAGTTAGGTACGACGAATTTAATCTAATTTGACCTAACGGAAAGTTTTTTGGAAATGTATCTATATAAAGGTCAAGCTTTGTATATCAACCAATGATAAAAAAACAGTTTTTATAACGGTAAAGCTTTGTAAATGAATCAATGATATATAAAAGCGGTTTTTCGCTACTCAGGGGAAAAAAAGCGGTAAACTGATGAATTTTATTACGAAACGTGCATTTTTACTGTCCAATTTTCTCAAATAAAAGTAAAATTCTACTTATAAAGCAAATTGAAGATCAATGGAAATGTAACATTCAATTTCAATGCTCATAACCAACACAAAATTTTAAAATCCATCGCAACGCAGCCTATACTTCATAAATTTTAATTACGCTTTCATGGCATGAAAAAATCTGAGCTCTACAATTAAGTAGTTGACGAACATCGGATGTGTTGTCATTATTAGAATACTTAGTAAAGGTTTGACCAGCATGAGGATTGAGGCCATACATACTTTTCTGTTCATAGTACAGCAAAGTTTAAATTATGTCATAGACATAATTCCCGAAAGTTATGAAGGCGTTTATCTTAAATGCAAGTTTATCTCACAGAAACAGCACAAAATTTCTCGACTTCCCCAAGATTAATTTTCATTTAGCAGTTCCTGATCAATAAGCAAAATAAACTCGAATCCCTGATCAACGTTAACAAACGTTATTAATCTTATTATCAACTGAAATTATTGAATACGAACGGGTGATTTTACAGCTAAACGTCGCATGAAGGTCACTCATAAATAACAGTAAACAAAATAATTGCCTGATGCAATTTCAATCGAAAATGATTAGTTTAATTCTAAAAAAATAATACCCAACGTATTGGGATTAATTTACACAAGAACAACCAATCATACTGGTAAATAATTTTCAAACAAAATATGAAGGCTCAATTTGCTATATAAAGATAAACGTGGCAATTTTGAGGTTAATGGTGGCTACCCCAACAGGACAACCCCAAGAATTGTAACGCATTTCAATTGATCAATGTTCTTATAGGCAGATGAACAGTCTCAGTACAAAAGGATATACTTTAAGGGTTCACATTTTAATTCGGAAAATGCCGTTGTTCTAATCGATAAAAATTTTAAATCTACATGAACTCTTAATCAACAAATAATAATAACTAATAGATCGAAAAATAACATGTTGGCATGTGTACAAGCAAATCTCTGAACGTAAAAAATAACAGCAAACGAGCTTTTTTGCAAATTTAATGAAAATAATATTATTAAATCAAGCTAACAGAAACATATTTGTAGACCTAAAAAATTTGGACAAATTCAGGCTCCCAGGAAGACGCCAAATGACCATCACGGAAAATATTCTGGTCAACAAGGTTACTTAATGGAACAGTTAAGAAGATGGCCAATCGTGGAAAAGTCAACAAAAAATTCCTTAGAAGGCCTCTAAGCCAAGACCGTGAGTTCAAGAGCTTTAATTTTCTTCCTCGCATGCTCAAAATTTGGCTCGGTGCTCAAGATACGCTGGAAAGCTAGCACTTTCTGGTTGAGAATTCTATTCTCCTGCTTGAGAATCTCGTTTTCGCTGACAAGAGCATCAATATGATGCATCTCGTTCCGGTTAGGAGACTCTGCGGCAGCGGGAGTAACAGATGAAATCATTATTGGAGATTGGGACACAATCTCGGCATCATCTTCACGAGCTCTCTTACGGCGTGCCTGCACTGGAGTGGCCGGTTTTTTGGGCGAGGCGTTAGAATTCTTATCCTCATCCTTGGGATCATCGGTATCCTTGTTGAAGTTTGAATTGTCTGCTGCATTATGAGGAATTGAAATTTTCTGATTGTCATTGCACAATACAGAAAGCTTCTCGTCCTTGGTAATGCACTGCATGGCGTGAACAGGAGGAGCCCTACTGTTGTCTCCAGAGTTCAAGTTGACCGGTAAAGGATTAGCAGGTACAATAGAAGCCACCCTAGAAAGATCACAGCAAACTGGGGGCGAATTCTTTTCCTCGCCAGTAAAGGTGAGGCGAGCAAACACACGAGTCGGTCGATTTAGTATAGAAGGAGCCACCATCTTATTGATTGATAAAATGGTAATGTTACAGAACAAATCACACGTTGGCCCAAGGTTCACCCACAATATTCGGTGAAAATCCCTGAACCTGTACTTGACGTTTATGAAAATTCAAAGCTTATAGTATTAATCAAAAATTTTCTCAAAATATATTCTAGATACAAAAAATCCTATCTAACCCAGTAAACTTGCAAAGAAAAGTTGTTAAGTTTTTAATGGAAATAAGCTTTGTTTCACTAGACTTTGAGGCTATGTTCTCTACGTGAAATGAATTTTTGAAAATAATTCCCGGTTATTAATTGATAATAGATTGATGTTATAACTATTTATGATAGATAAAAAGGAGCAATAGCAAAAAAGAAACTAAAGATAGAAATACTCTATACTTCAGCTCAATTTAAGCTATTGAAGATTTAATGAGGAAGGTACCAAGTGAACTCGATAGAAACTTTCTATACAAGCTCAAGTGCGCTAGCCTGGATAGACCTAAACAAATAATTTCTACCCAGGAAACACCTTGATAGAAATTTTCTATACAAGATGATGGCACAATACTGGATTAAAATTATCACAAATCAGTCCAACAGAATTAACTGAGAACCTGATATGAGCACAAAACAATAAAAATTGCAGTGAAGTAAGCTTGACTGAAATACTCAGTACAAGACTTAGATACACAGCGAAACTAAGTTACAAGGAATTAGCAGTCGTTCTAAGAAGCTTCGATGAAGCTTGGGTATTTCTTGAGCGCGTGAGACTGGCTTCGTCCGAAGCACTGGCAGTGACTGGTTAAACTCTCAGGCGGCAGCTTGCAGGGGATGACAACGGATCCTGAGGAAAAAATTACAGTCAACTGACGAAGAAAACAGATTTTTTAATTAATGTTAGATTGTTAGTATCTAGTAGCTAATAAATTAAAGTTTATTTTTTCTCAATGCTTAATGACGCAAATGGCATTAAATTTGTGTTCCGGTATAAGATTTAAAAGTTTTTAGTGCCATTAAATTAAATTTTTAAAAATTTAATATTGAAATTTCTATTACTATTAAATACTACTAAAAGTTTATTAAACTTTATTTCCCAAGTTCAAATGATAAAACGAATTTTGTGGTGCGCATATCGACCACTTCGGAGTCAACGTGTTAAATATTACTAGCAGTAGCGCGTTTCGTATTAATTTTCTTTCATATACTGTATACATATAGTACAAAAGTCAAAAGCACAACGACTTGAAGATAGTAGCCTATCGTACCTATGTAGATCTGTAGGACTGTAGCTAATGAAAGGTCATTCAAATTTCAAAGTATGTAGGCTAGGTAGGCTAGCCTACATCCAATGAATTTTACATCAAAGTAGCATGTGAAATAAATTCAAACTGCTAGAAAAAAATTTTAGGGAAGAATTACGATGCACATGAAATGAATGTTCTTGACTTCATGCGTTTATGACGTAACATTTAGTAATAAATTAGCTATAACTCATTGATAACGAAAGTTAGGAATAACTCAACACCTCCTGCACAATGCACATCAAAATACCTAAATAACAAACATGGCTCCTAGTCCATTTTAAAATTAATTACATGAAATATGGCGCTTGCCACTTGGAGAGGCTTGGATACTTTTTTCTAACGAATCAAAATCGAAAATGACGTCAATTCTATCTGCGTTCTGCTGTCCCAAGGTCATACAGATATGTGGCAACATGCCTGTTATTTGCAATTTTTAAATTCATTCAAAAAGTACTTATAAATCAGAAAGAAATAAGCACAGTTATTATAATGAATTTTTCAAGTTTTCAATTTAAAATTAGCGCGGAACTAAGCTGAGCAATCTAATGTGGCGTAAAAATCAAGCTCTAAGATTGCAAGGCTCCGAGAAACTTCGTAATTGATGACGCAAACGTCCTACGAACACACCTTAACAACACGGTGACGGACACGGGTTCATAAGCACAAGAGTATGGTTCTCTAGAGTCACTTCACGTTTCAGGAAATGCATATTGATTGAAAAACTCATTGAACAAAGCAAGAAATAATTCGAAGAAGATTTCCCGCAGCACCGTCCTGCTCAAAAGACGCTGCTTAGCCGACTAGCTCCACAGCTTTCGGTACGGCGCACGATAAGTAGAGCCACCGAACGTTCTGTGTGCAGCGTTGCCACATCTTCCATTGCCACGACGATTTGTACCACAGTTTCGTCGGATCCCTTCATAATTTTTAAACTATCTTTCCCGCATATAAAGTATATTCACAGCGTTACAACAAAAACTTTGAATTGTTACACTTGGATGGTACTTATGTGATTATTTTCTAAATTCACTGATGTTTGAAAACTTATTGCAACCAGACAAGGGATTTCATCATGCTCAAATAATCAGGCTGAAAAGTCCTTATTTATCACTACATAAGTTATCATTTATTTCCTGTAGATTCCCTGATGTGGCACAAAATTTTGATGACAATGTTTAATATCAAAATTAAATTAAACATTATCAACTTAGCCGAACACTTTCATCGCATAATATCCAAATGAGAAAGAAATTGGGATCCTATTCCTATTCTTTACTATAAAAGAAGTTTGATGGTTATTCTTGATCACTAAACGAATAAAATTTGCATTTTACCAATCAACATATGGTAGTGACCTTCTTTTGCGTTTCTACTGATTCTAAATTTTTATATCAATAGAGGAGCTATAATTTTGACATTTTTAGATCCGAAACGTTCATCGAACGGTGAACAAATAGGAAGTGACGTGACAATGATCATGTGGAATAGACGATCAATGTTCTCAAATGCTATTGATATAATGAAAACTGTTAAAAATACGTAGCCGTTACGGCGTTAGTAAGAACCACACGTAACAAAGATTAAATATTATTCAATTCGTAAAATCATTATTGAACTGGCATCATATCACTATATATCATATTTTTGGCTATTATGTAAACAGATTCTAAGGGAAATATTATTAGTAATTAGTTATTCTCAATGCTTGACTCGACTTGTGGGCTAAATAAGATGACGCAACAAGACCTAAAATCGTCGCACATGTCGGTCTTTTTGAAGACTGCTTATCGCCGGTCGCAAATACTGCCAACGAAGATTATACATACAGAGACAGTATATATATGTTCGGTTAAAATGCAGTTGAAATGAAAGCTATGGTTGATACTTTGCATACGTAAACTTATCTGATAAAACCTTGAGCTTCAACCTGTAATTTGACTTGAACGTATTGTTATCACCTATGTGCATAAGAATAGCCTTTTGGAATCATACTTTTATGAGCGATAACGTAGGTAACGAACTCTGATTTCAAGAATTTTCTTATTATTGTGAAGGACATTATTTCAGCATTAAACTGCACCAAAACAATAAACGAATGTTTCTCTTTAAAATTTTAGGAAGTAACCGGAAAGCTTGACCCCAAGTTTTTTCAACAACAAATACCAAATAAAATTAGGATACTTCCACAATTAATTTAATTAAATATACTTAATTGCATTCAAAATTTGTTTTTACTATTAGGAATTTTCGAAAGGACTAAACTCTATTTCTTGTCATAAGGTTTTTGGTCTAACTGGTGGTGTAAAATATTACAAAATTTGCTGCTAGAGAAGAGAAACTAACGAATATGATGCAATCGCCACTAGGGCCGTGGGTTTATAGAAGTGATCACTGGACGTTCACGTTCCAGTGACACTAGAATGGAGACTGATACGAACGTTGGACGAGCGCCTCTTACTACGTACACATGGGACGTTTTTGGAGGTACGAACTTGTTACAAACTAAAGAATACGAAATTAACTTACCTCTCATAAGACATGTAACGTTTTTTGAAGATACGAACTTGTTACAAACTAAAGAATACGAAATCAACGTACCTCCCACAAGAAATTTAAAGTTTTTTGAAGGTACGAACTTGTTACAAAATAAAGAATATGAAATCACTGAGATGATTTTGTCATGCAATAATGTACATAAATTATAAATATTGCATATGGATATATCTAACATATGGAACTATAACTTCTCATGACAAGTAACGTGACACTCTTTCAATTTAATTTAAGTACATCCTTAATGACCTACCGTACTTGAATATGTGGAATCAACCCAGACAAGATGATGTATTAGCCAAAATAAGAGTGATGAATGTCGTTAACGAAATTTGTTCATGACAATACAGTAAGTGACATTCGTTTTGTATGGTAACTCGCAAATTTCAACTATCAGAACGCATTTTAATTTTAGGCATTATTTAGGTTATACATAAACTGCATTATTATTCAAAAACTGAACGGAACTTTAAAAAGTTACGATTGTGGCAGGCTCACGTACGTCGTGCTACTAGATTCATCCAGAACATGACCATAATTGCATCATGTAAACTACAGTGACGTATTAATTGAAGCACCTATATTACACTGATTAATTGATATGGATATGCAAGGTGTAACCATGAACCATGAGAGAAATAACAGACGGAACAACTCAGAACACGAATAACCAATCAGTCTTCATTTGTTTAAATTTCATTTAAAGATAGATGTGATTCTTCTTCAATTCCAAAACTTCTCTTTAACTCATCGGTAATTTTACTGAATGATTACAGATAGAGGCGGATAAAATTGCAATTCTGATCATTTCAGTTCTAATTTCATTTGAATATATGATAATAGTTCCTAAGTTTTAATATTTATACGCATATCTGTTATTATTCGTACAGTTACCAAATTTTATTTTAAAATTATTTCTAGCTTTCAAAGGTTGCAAATCTGAGCATTTCATTTCCATATTTTGAAACGCGTTAAGAAGAATGAAGATTTATAGTAGTGCTTTCCCATGCATCATCTATATTCTATAAGTACCAGTAGTTTTCTAGGAAGTGACATCTGCCACGTAAGAAAAGCGTCATACATTAGTTGGACGTTGACTAAGTGAACGTGACAGGAAACTAAGGAATACAGCAGGTCAGACCAAGTCAAATGTGTAAAGCCCAAAGATGCCATAGGCTTCTCTTGCAAGCCCCACATTGTTCCCCATGGAATTTGTTCTCAGGAACGTTTCAGCAGAAACAGACGTGAATTCCACTCACATTGTAATTAGAGAATATCCGCCCTGACTCAGTCACAACACTCACCAATCTAACACAATCGCATTGTGAGATCATAGATGTGATTAGGTCTTTGAGTCAAACACGGCACATAATGATGCATTTGCATCCATTGCTCTTGTGATGCTTCAGATAAGATACATGAAACGTTCTGGGTATTATTGCAGATTAACTACATCCAAAAAAAGGGTGTTTTTTTTTAATTATATGTTTTTTGGGGTGTAGATTACGAATCTGAAATCCATTTTTGGCGGTCGGCATCGGAAAACCGATTTTTTGCAATAATACCGATCACACGTAGCGCACGACATCTTGAATGAAACTTACCCGTTGCACTGCAACGGGTAAAGAAGACGAAAATGTTACCCGTTGCACTGCAACGGGTAACATTTTCGTCTTCTTTGTCCATAAATCTGGAGATACATTGCCACATCGAGAGATCACAACCTAACGCCAACTCGCAGGTTGGGTTGGTTCGCCCAGGTTCCTTTTAGATCAAAATGCTATCTAAAAAAAGGAACTTGGCTGACTTAACCCAACCTAAGAGCTTTTTGTAAAATTTCGATGAACAATCCGACCCTTTATATAAAGGTGAGTGGGTAACGTAAGTTACGTAACCCCCATGTTAGTAAGTCGCGAAAAAAATCGGTTTTCCGATGCCGACCGCCAAAAATGGATTTCAGATTCGTAATCTACACCCCAAAAAACAAATAATTAAAAAAAAACACCCTTTTTTTGGATGTAGTTAATCTGCAATAATACCACGTTCTGCCGCGAATTGATCGCAAACAATAACAACGCTCGTGATCGTGATTAAGCATTAGCAATACTTCTGAGAAATTTTATCAGTTACCACAATGCGGAGATACCTGACTATTTTAGAAATTCATGTTGATAGACAATACATTATATATATTGTTATAGTTAGGCAGAAGTTCTCATTAATATAATTATTTTATAATAATTTAATTAACAATAAAATAATATATGGTCTTCAACAAAAATTGTATTAAAGTTACCATCATAATAGACTTAGAGTGAGTATAAAGTTCAATGCATAGTATAGCAAAGCTCGTAATTCTGCAAATAATTCCAGCACGTGGGAGAAAACTTTGTACTGAACGTTCTCGCACACGCGGCCACAACTTCCCTTTCAGTTTGGAGAAGTCGTACGACAGCGCCATGTCTGAGGTCGTTCCTACAGCACGATGCAACAAAGTGAACATTTTAATAAACAGACAACATGATGTAAAAACGTACAAATTCACAATAAGTGCGTATCGTTTAGCAACGTAGCGCGGAAACACGTGACTGTTTTCCTTTACACTTAGGTATCCGGGATGCCTTGCTGCTAATCGTTCTTTTCACACTTCAATGACACATAGGATGCCATTGTATTTACGTATGTCACCAACCCCCAAAGGAAACGATACGTGGTTGAAACAGAATTTAACCTGAACTTTCTAGTAACTTCCAAGCAACTTAGCAATTTAAATGTGTTAATAATACAGATCGTGTTTTTGATCAGATGTTCGTTTCTACCGCCACCTGCTCCTGCAGTGACACGTTTTTTAATGTGAAATCACGTCTTCAATTCAAAATTTAGGTCTACAGCGCCTTCACTGCACATGAAAACCTTCGTTAACTTGGGTAGGGAGGCGAATGTCTGTTCTAATATACAAGAATATATTAGTGGGGATCTACTGTAATTTTCCCACACAGATCTCTAACAGCAATTTTTAATGTTAACATAAGTCATGTAGTTACCTTTAAGATAACAAAGTTGTTAAATACGACATGGAATTAATCATAACTGACCTGGTACAATTCAACTTAATGCGCCAATGTATTTCCTAGACAGGCCACGGAACGTTCAGGGCAATATCGTCAGACCGGTTCTGCTGACTTAGGGCTTTCAGCTTCAACTAAAGCTCCATCACAGCGCTGATCTTCAAGCGTTCAATCGAATGATGAGTAGAACTCGAGCATAATTTTTGACAAGCCTCGACACAGAATTTTGTTGTTGTCATGTTTAGGCTTCGCCTCGGGTGTTTCTCCACGTAGATAACGACTTGAAGATAATACTGATATCAAATCGTCTTCCTTGCATCATATAAATTATTGAACGAAAGTGATATCTGTTAAAGAAGGCTTCTATACACTCACATTTAAAGATTTGCCATAAGTCAATACCCGTTTAAGGTAATTAAAAAGTTTATGTGGTGAGTTCTTCGAATGTTGACTTGAATGATCTGTGAGAGCTGAGGAAATAACTGCCCAAAATTTCGCAATGCCTCAGCATTCCACGAATAAATTTTTTTTTTCTAGCTCGAAAGTAACCAGGAACGACAAATAATGTGGATAAGCGTTCGAATACACTCCTATTTATATGGTTGATCGCAGGCTTCAAGTTACTAATGCTCAAGAATATTCATAATTATGTGCGCATTAGAACGATAAGGGGACACGCGCAGGGTTGAATCTGATTACAATTAATGAACTAGCGTCTGGTGCTGTAAAATGAGTAAGGATTAGAAATGAATTGGCGTTCGGCGCTGTAAAATCACGGTAGATTAGGTAAAGAAGTAAGTTTCCTACTAAAATAAATCATAAACTTTACAATAAATCGCTATAAATGTCTACAAGATGCCCCATGTTCGCATTTCGAACGATCGCAAAGATGCAGGAGCGTCAGTTGAAGTTCAGAGACGGAATAGAATCGTGCGAACTGCGATCGAATCTACTAGATCTTGAGGAAGCAGACGTTGGTTTGGTTACGCAGCTGACTCAATTCTTTAAATGACTCGCGATAAAAATGTTTAGGAAACCATTAATACAAGGGATATAGAAACAAATAATCTGTACACAGATTTATACAACACAGCTGAAGCAAAACCAATGGCAAAAATCAAGTGACAAGAAAAGACATGGAATCTTGTTGCAAACTAAAATGTCAACCATTAGAAAAAGTTGAATATGCAAATTTTCTAATCCAAATTCAAAACCGCGTAATAGTTAGGCAATAAACTAGATGTACAACAAAGAGGAAGATGAATTGAAACTATGCTGGTAAACAAGAGAAGCTAAGTTATTAGAAGAAGGACTTGCATTCCTCTTATGATTCGCACGAGAATCTGGTGTAAAAATTAATTAAATTTCATTTCCTCCCAAAGCCTGTATTAATAAACCAAGAACAAAATTTCATTTCCGAAAAACCATAGGAATTATAGCTGATATTTGGAACTAGACGACGGGTTTTCCTAATTACAGGAAGCATCTCCAAAGAAATGAAGGTTTCTAAAAATTAGTTTCTGGTAAGATTTTCCGGAAAAAATGACATTGTTGGGCCAACTCAAACTCCTTTTTGTTTACTGTAGAATACGTTAGGAGAAGAACGTTCTATGAAGTAAATTTAGCTGCATTGTGTTCGTTGAAACGTTTACTCTCGTAATTAAGTATGGTGGTTGAGGACGCCCGGAATAATCTGCCTTGCTCAATAAGGAAAAGCTGGTTTTGATGATCAAGAGATTGTCATCAACTAAATTAAACGCGGTAAATTTGACCAGGCCACTGCACTACCACTAATAAAAGAACGCAGTAAAATATTGCCAGGTTTTTTACTCAAGCTTGGAATAAATCAAGTCAACGTGCTTGCGCGCGCACACAGTAAACGAATAACGGCTTTGTGCAGAATAAGATTAGACCAACTACTGTTGCTGGCGCATTTTCTCATTTATGGAAAAAATTCACTATTGTGCTCGCCATGTCCGTCTGTCTGTCTGTCCGTGACCTCAAGTTTTCGTCGACGAGAAAATGCGCTCTCTGTCACTCACTGCAGTGAGTACTGAGTTATATTTTTGTTGACATTCGCCCGGTCATCGGATGTGTGGTGATAAAATTGATCAACAAGTCAAATAAGGTTCCATAAAAACACTTGCGTTTCTCCAAACCAACGCAGCTAATCCGAGACAAGCCTAATGATATTATGGTATTCGTAGAAGTTACGATATAATAATAATTTCAATGGAAATTACCTTTGTACATGCTTGGAGAAAATGAAGTACATATACGATGTCGCGTGTAACAGCGAACGAATGATTAAACACAACAAAAGCTAATACTCAAAAAGAAAGATGTAAACGTGACACGCTCGCTAAAACTTAAATCCTTAATTTAATCACCACATAATGCCCTCAGCTCTTAATTGTTAGCTAACAGTACAAGTAGTTCGTTTAAATAAAAGCTGGTACGGAGAAGAGAGAAAAATTAAAGTATAGAAATAAATTATTTCCAATAATTTTTTCAGATGCAATTACATACGCAGCAGTTTAATAATTAGCTTTTGTAAGCGTTATGAATAGAGAGAAGGCCATTTAAAATATAAAGAATTAACTGAATCAAGACCTTTAATAATATAAAAACACAATAAGTAGGAAGCTTTCGTTACCAAGAAAACGAAAGAGAAGTAAAATATTCCTGGGAACCTAACCACATACGAGATGCCAACTTGAAGTCTAAAAGTGTCAATGAAACGTACAAGAAGAGCTGAACAAAAGCTTGGGATAAATAAAAGTATGCCTGCTCATTAAAAAATTAAACGACGAGATGTGTTGGAGTTCCGCATGAACGAAATAAACATTCATAATCAAATAAAGCTTATAGCTAACAATAATACACAAACTTAACAGCAGAAGTTCTTGCTTAAACATCGTCCTAATTACAGGCCTGTTGATGATACATTTCAGTGGAAGCAATACAAGATCAAACAGCACGCGGTGAATTATCCGGCAAAAACATACTTTTTCTATCGAACCCAGGATTCTTCAATACATGAAAATGCCACAGTTTTGGCTATCAATGCAATAGAGGTAGAAATATGATATAGTTGACGTGATTAAAATATATTTCAAGCATATTCATGTTTCGTGCACGAGTTGGCATTAATTACACACGAAGATAATAGTTAGGCATGTACGAACAGCACAGACCTGCATCTGGTGCAACTGCTTTGAAGCCCACGTAATTGCGGGTAACATGGAACCTTTACATTAGTATATAAAATCAATACATGAATCTTTAGGGCAGGACGTAATTTTATTGTAAAACGTACATTTAATAATTTTGTTGTTGCCGACCTTTCAAAATCAGACAGAAAGAATTCGTCATAAATACGCTTTGAGCAAAAAGTTTAAATACATAATGGTATATCAGAGCATCAAATAATTTCAATATGTTTTAACCATCATTAATTCATCAAAATTTTCTTTGACTAAGAATTCTAAACGATGCATGACGAGATATAGCTCGAGAATAACAGAACCGAATCATCATTAAACAACAATCATTAAGTTGAACTCGACCACAAAACTCGAATTAGGCGCAAAGTCAACAAGTGCTACAGCCTAGGTACTAATAATCATAACTACGTGAGGTTAGAATTTTTCTTTCGAAGTTACAAATATTCTCATGGTTGTAGCGGGATAAAGTTCATATATTGAACTCATAACAAATACATTAAAAACATATTTTTTGCCATTGCAGGTGAAATAAAATTTGCGGGTATATGGAGAAAATCAGTGAAACGCACACATAAATCACAGAATATCAGTGTATGTGACTTGGAATACTTCCAAGTTCAGCAATGAAAACAATCGCCACACGCATACAAAATACGGGAACAAACCCAGGATTTTCAATATCGTCAAGTGAATGCTTGCTGATTCCCTGACGCTTCAGACTGAGGAAAACTATCAAGATAATAGCAGCGAAGGGAATATTGATAATAATTTTCGTATTTTTCTAATTAAATTAGCTTAGTAAAAATGTACCACCCAGCAGCTAATGACAGACATTGATGATATATAGAACGGAAATAATTCACGCTTAGAAGGCGAAAGCGTTCGGGCACATCAGCATGAAATAGAACGAATTTTAATGACATTTCCAAGCTTTTTCTGTGTAAAAAATGCAACGCCTCAAAACCAGGTAATACCTACATGATAAATTGACTTGATATCGTAAGATAAACCAGGAGACCATCATGACAATTTATCGCTTCTAATCCCATTGTAGAGATCAGAAAGATCAACTTCTTCTAAAGCTTCAGGGTGAGTCCCCACAGAGTTAAAGCGTTCCTAAAAGTAGACATCCTCATACTCTTTGATTTGCGTGGAACAAAAAGTGGCTCACAAGCCGGAAAATATAAAGAAATTTTCTACTGGAATCATACGCCTGTGAAGAAAATCCTACACACGAGAGGCCAATTTTTTCTGCAACTTTCAGACAAAGAAAAAGGAGCACATATGACAATGTCTACATTATACAATAATTTCTACCTCCGTTCATTCTGCGACTGGCAACTGACAGTTAAGAGCGAGCCTGGATGGACTGACGGACAGAACAAAAGAAAATCTCTACATAGAAAACTAACTTAGTATCCAGATTTACTGTACTAGTTAAAAATATGAAATCAATTCGTAGTCTAATCCCTATTCAAATCCAATAATAAACTCCAAACGTTGCAGTACAAAAGTGGATGGTTAGCAGACAAGGACTACAAGGAAAATAATATTAAACAGCCCGCGTTCCATAATTATGATGCTCATCTCCAGCAAAGCTCGTACGGCGCACGTCTTAGTCCACCTTGACGACGCTGTAGATCTTGCGCACGAACCAGAAGCACGCGCAGAAACCGATCGTGCCTGGCGAGAGAGAAGTGCATTACTTATGGAGCAGTAATGCGCCTAAAATATTACTTCATGTAAATTAAGGCTTATCTGTGAAATACTAATTAATGGTTGATTGGGGTGAGGTGTATAGCGCTAATAAATTAAGAATAATCTGCGATATACTTAAGAATAGCTAATTCTTAAATTCTCTAATCTCTTAATCTTAAGAGTATTTAATCTCAAGTTTAGCGTATGGCGAGTCTATTTGCATAGTTAAAGCAGTAAATATTAAGTTTGGAGAACTAGGAATTGATCAACTCAAGGCATTACCTGTGAGTAGGAAGAACAAGAAGACCATGATGATGGTGTAGCCGAAGTAGAGCAACGTCGAGACGAAGCCAGAAATGTTCAGTTTGGTGGCAAAATAATGCACGCAGTAAATGAAGAGGTAGAACGCAGTGAATCCTGAAGTGAGGTAACTGCGCCACCACCAGTGGTAATCCTGCGGAAAATGGTAATCAATTATGAGAAACAATTAATGAGGTAACTACGCCACCACCAGTGGTAATCCTACGAGAAAAGGTATTAAATTATGTAGTAGTAGTAGTAGTAGTAAAAGATTTACTAGCGCTTCAGATAGCTATCTATTTCGTGCCGGAGGTGAGGTTTTCAGCTACGTCAAAGATGTCTGGTCTCTTCCGTCTTCAAGGCTTATAGCCTGATCCATTTTAGGCGCAGGGGCTGGGCGGTAGATTCCCTGCTCATGGAGCGAGGGTCCGCTCCGACTTCATGTATCAACTCCAGCGTAAGCTTAGTGAGGCTTGGTCTAGGTGATGACAAGGTGCGATTATAGTCTCGCTAAAGGCGGTGGTGCAAGTGCATATGACCGACCAGCGGGCGGTGGCGTTACGGGGTCATGCTAAATATCTGGCAGCAGGTTGCATTCCATCAGGTATCGTCTAAGGTTATCGGTTTCGAAGTTACTTCGCCGGTCCTCCCGCAGCACTCTAGTGAGCATCTCGTCATGATCAAGGGCGGATGTGTTGGAGTAGCAGTTTTGTCGGATGTCGTTGTGGCTAGGGCACTCCGCCAAGACATGCAGAACTGTCAGGGGCACCAGGCAGTCGTCACAATATGGTATAGGGCGCCGTTCAATCAAGTAGCCGTGAGTGAGGCGCGTATGGACAATCCTCAGTCTACACAGAGCTATCTCCATTTGTCGAGATCTCTGGTACGATGAGCTCCATGCTGATACACTGTCCTTGCTTGTTCTCAGTTTATTGTTTCTCGTGTTCAGGCACAGCTCGCGCCATATATGGTGAACGCTGGTCCTGATGCGGGGGTAGTGGTCCCGGCATGGGACGTCCTCCCTATAAATGGCCGCGTCCGACGAAGCAGCGCCCACCGCCGCCTCATCCGCCCTGTCGTTTCCCCGCACCCCCACGTGTCCCGGGACCCAGCAGATGCTTATCGTTTTTCCCGCCTCCACCAGGCGCAAAAGCCAGGCCAGAATTTCCAAGATAACAGGATGTTTGCTGTTGTAGGTTCTCAGGGCCTGCACTACACTTTTGGAGTCTATAAATATTGTAAAGTTACGTTCGGGGTGGTCATCTATAAGGGCCAGGGCACAGAGGACGCCAGACAATTCCACCGTATAAATTGAAGCGTTGGGGCTCAGTCGTCTTGATATTATTGTTGTGTCGGTCGTAGCCGCACACTCCACTGCGTCGTCCGACTTTGAGCCGTCAGTGTATATATGGGTCGAGTTTGTATGCTTTGTAGTTGCGTGGTCCAGGAAAAGGTTTTTCATCGCAGTTGCCAGAGTGCACCGTAGTCTTCAGATGATGGGATGTTATATGGAAATGGGTTTGCTTGGTCTTCGGTCATTACAGTGAGCCATGTTGGAGATAACGGTAGTTTTTTGAGGCGAGTAATCATCTGTAGC
Source organism: Hyalella azteca (assembly GCF_000764305.2). Lineage (NCBI taxonomy): Eukaryota > Metazoa > Arthropoda > Malacostraca > Amphipoda > Hyalellidae > Hyalella > Hyalella azteca. Next base: position 34,859 of record NW_025935874.1, on the reverse strand, counting down.
GTAAGCTGCGCTCGGCGGAGATACAATGGTGGTTCTCCACTTTATGCATAGAGGCTGATGGTGGGGGATGTTCTGTATGCTCCAGTACATATCCTGATGGCAGCGTTGTGGATTGGGTCTAGTAGCGCTAGTGTGGTTTTTCCTGTAAAGGCAGAAAAGGGTTACACGGTCAGATCTCCACGACTGTCCGGTTAGGTGCTTCAGCAAATTCATCCTCTTAAGGACGCTGCCTTTTAAAGCCCGCACATGGGGTCTCCATGAGAGTTTGTTGTCCCATATCATACCAAGAAATTTGGCTGTGGGGGACACAGCGACTTGCTGGCCTTGTAGGAAAAAAGGAGGGGGTTGTTCTTGAGAGCGACTTCGCTGGAAGTGCATAGCAACGGTTTTGTCGCTTGAGAATGAGAATCCGTGAGCCGTGGTCCACTGGTTTGCGCGGTTTATGGCAGTTTGTATTCTGCGTACGAGAGCGGGTAAGTATCGAATCGAGATGAGGCATAGATCATGAAGTCATCGACATAGAGCGAGGATTGTATGCTGGGGGGCAAGCTAGTGGTGACATCGTTGATGGCCATCAGGAACAGGGTGCAGCTAATCACACAGCCCTGTGGAACTCCCTGGTATTGCACCCACACAGGCGAAAAAGAGCCCCCCACCCTCACCCTGAAGGACCGCTCATGCAGAAACTCCCTGATGTATAGGGCCAGGTTGCACCTAATCCCAGCCTTGTGGATGGTCTGAAGTATGCCGTGTCGCCAGGTGGTGTCATAGGGTTTTTGCATATCGAAGAATACACAGATGATGTGTTATGTGAATTATGTGAAACAATCAAGGAGGTGAGAAACAATCAATGAATTATGAGAAATAATCAATGCGCCAGCGTTAGTGGTAATCCTACAAAAGATGGTAATAAATCGTGTTGAACAAGTGAAGCAACTTCGCCACACACGAAAATTTAATCCTGGAAATAAAACCAAGCAGTTTTGCTCAACAAGCACGCGAGGTAACTTAGCCAGGATTGTGGCATTGAGAACCATTTTTACTACTATTTTAAAAACATCGGCTCGTTCGGTGAAAAGAGCCGTATCTTAATACGGCTGTTTAGTTTAGGTAAGAATAAATAAAGGGAAACATGTTAGTAGATAAGAGTTCAACTGTATCGTTGGATAAAAAAAATGAAAACCTATCGCGTCGTCGAAGCATCACTTCACTCCCTAACCAAGAGATAACTCGAATAAAATGCAATGTAAAAAACCATATCAAGGAATGAACGATTTTACAAACAGACCATGCATTAGTCTGTCATCAGCAAACTTGCAGTTATAATTCCTTCCCGCAAAAAAAATTTGCACGAATACCTCCATATCAAAGTCATCAATTGTTTCCTACTTCAAATTTTATTTGTTGATGAAGTGACTTTAGAAAAACATTATCACTTCATTTTTTTGATTTCCCATGCGATTATGGCATATCGACTTTAAAATTGAATTCTCCCTTCTAGATAATTTTTCTTCGCACATTATCATATGATAATCTACTGCACTAGAATTGTCCTAGAATTGTGCTCGATACAATATTTCTCATTACATTTGTTTGCATTAAAGATTTTAAAGAGATAAAATTGAGGAATTAGTGGCGCACCTCAGCACAGAGATGGAAATAGCAGAGAAGTATGGTAGTCTCGCTGCACGTGATGCACAGAATGAGGAACACGAGGAACAAGAAGCCGAACATGTAGTAGGTCTGGTTGGACCAGATCGAGTTCAGGATGAAGAACAGCTGGATGAAGATGCAGCCAAACGGCAGCACGCCGCCCATCACGCTGCCGGGCAGAGGCTTCGTGTAGATGCTCTGGTCGGGGATCTGGCGCGGGATCTTGTTCGTTCGTACTGGGTTCTCCAAAGTCTGGAATACGACGCTCATGTTGAAATAATTATAAAGTTAATCCGTTCTTAACAATGTTAGAGGCTTACAATCTGGGTTCTAGAATGTTTGAAATGCACACGACGTTTAAGAACCTGGTTATGAGTTAGTGTACAGGATGAGATGTGCAAATCAAACAATTTCCATAGCAAATTCAGTAGGTTTTCTGCTTTGTTGGGTATAGGCTTCAGTAATGTTGGGACGGTTTTAGAAAATTTAAACGCCACACAAGCACTGTATGATCAAGGTAACATTCGAACCGTATTCCAAGTAAATCGTCATCAAGCCATAATCACAGACAATTATCTCCTATTAAAATTCCGGTTCACGTGTGATCAGAGTAAATTTCTCTTGAGCAATAAGAGGTGGATATTTGCAATTGTATTAATAATTGTTAAGGGGAGCGTCTACCCTAAAATTGAAAATTTCCACTTTTTCGGTTTTTATACTCATTTTAAAGCTGACATTCTGCCCTATCCAATGGTACCACTGCCATCTCTCTACGTTGATTTATGATTTCACGACATTTCATGAAATGTACCAAGTTTCAAAGTGATCCGTTCGTAAATAACCAAGATAAAATTTGGGGTAGACGCTCCCCTTAACTCCTAAATATTAGTAAAACATTTGCGGCGATATTTTGTGCAACTTCCCACATATACCGCTCTCGAGCATGCTTCAAAGCTTCTACTATTTCAAGTAGGCATATACCACAAAAGTTATAAAATAACCACTTGCTCGCACCCTTTTCCTGAAACCGAAGAAGGCGCCGACGAAGGTGAGAGGCACGGACACAAGGAACCACAGCGCCAGCAGAGCGATGAGGGTGGAGAAGGGCACCGCGGCGCTGCTGCCTTTATACGCCAGGATCAGGTTCAGGAAGAAGAAAATGCCGAACACGAACCTGGAGGCACGAATATATAGTTAGTAGGTATTTCCAGAGGTAAACCTATAACAGTTCCGAAATTACCCATTAGTTGATAAACAAGCTCAAATGAAGAGCGATCGTTTTGTGGATGATAAAATAAAATAATGAATATATAGTAGTAAATAAATTAATATAATAATAAATAAAAAAGTTGAAAATGAGCAATACAAATGAGCACGCGGCTTGTATGATATAAAATTATTTTAGATGGGAAAATTCCATCGAACTCTATCTCAGGCATACGATGCCTGGGTTTCGACATGGAATACGATACGATATGGAACCATGTCTAGCTCGAATACTAGCCTCATTAGGGGTTTTAGTTTAAAAAGAAAACTTCATTTTAACTCTAACAAGCAAATCTTTAACGTTCCAAAGTCGAACTTTCTCCAGCTAAAAGCTAAAGGAAACTTAGACTTCCATGTTTAGCCTGAATATGGGGCAATTAAAAATTTATATTCTTCATTATAAAAGTGAAAAATTATATCCAATCATGTCTACTCCCATGATTTCACTAGAAATAGAAGTAAATTGAATCTACGATAATAACTTCAACAATTAATCTTATTTTATTCAGCATCAAGAAGAAAAAAAAGAGACATGTAACTCCAACCGAGATAACAATGGACATTTTATTGCAACTTTCAGCTTAAAAAGAAATGATGTTAATAATGGTCCTCTTCCACTTTAAAAACGATTTATTATACTCATCAAGTCATAAGTCAGATACCGAGAAGTACCAACTATAAATAATCAGAAAAATAATGACCAGGTTGTACCCAGGACAGAGCATGGAGGCAAAGCTACAACTAAATTACCGAAAATAAATATATAGGTACCCACTGCAGTGGGTGGCAGAGAGCGCATTTTCTCGTCGATGAAAACGTGAAGTCACGGACGGACAGACAGACGGACATGGCGAGCACAATAGGGCATTTTTTCATAAATAAGAAAATGAGCTAAAAACATGCATTATGACATACCCAGGGCAGAGCATGGAAGTAAGCAGTACGTTGCTCTTCCACTTCTCGCCCCCGAAGCTCTTGTAGAGGCGGGCGCTGGTGTAGCCCGCAGGGAAGCCCAGGCACACGTACAGCACCAGCACGCAGGTCATGAGAGCGCCACGGTTAGCGGGGGACAGGAAACCCAGGCACGCGAACACTGCAAAGACAGCAGCGTCAGTATAGGTCAAGTATACTGCCATTTTGATGTGTTAACCACGCGAACACTGCAAAGACAGCAGCGTCAGTATAGGTCAAGTATACTGCCATTGTGATGTATTAACCACGCGAACACTGCAAAGACATCAGCGTCAGTATAGGCCAGGCATACTGCCATTGTAATGTATTAACAAAAACAATCTGCTGCCAGAAATTACAAGAAAATGTCTGACACGTTGCCAACACTGCAGACGGAGAAGAAATGAAGAAATTGTCTGCTACTGTGCGCAATAAGGTATCTATGATAGATTATAATTTCGCGAAACTTAAGTGTAAACAAGGGCTAACACTAGCACAGAAATTTTGGTATAAGGGTAAATAATTCTACCATAGAAGAAATATGTCGCTGGAAACATAATTATCTAGTACTGGTGAACACTGGGCTCATTTTATACAAAGACTTTGTGTGGCTAGTAATAGTCAATACAAATCCTCATCCACAAGTGTGCAGGAATAGAGTTCTGGATATTAAGTTCTTATATGCTTAGCAAAAAAATTTCATGCACCTAAACTTTATGACACGACTGAAAAGCGTTCGCTTGTAGACATTAATACTTAAGCGCTTAAACCATAGGATATTGTAAGTTTATACCAGTACTATATAGCATCTAAAGAAAACACAGAAAAAGTATCAGAGCCAACTTACCAAGCGTGAGCGTTCGCATGTATACAAAATTACTTATGCGCTTAAACTATAGGATATGGAATAGTTTATAGCATGTATATTACACACAGAAAACTATCAGAGACAACTTACCAAGCGTGAGCGTTCGCATGTGCACAAAAATACTTATGCACNCGTGATAACCGGAACCGGTGGCTGTTAACGCTGATCACGGTGAGTTGTCTTACAATTTACAGCGCCTCGATAACATCATATAAGACTCCGACGTACTCGTAGAATACTCGTAGGGTACTCCGACGTACTCGTAGGGTTGCGCATGCGCGTGGTGGCAGGACGTGTTTGAAGCAGCTCCGTGAAATTCCTGAGTTTTAAGAATCCTAACGAAATTTTATAACAGGCTACGTGCCGAAATCATTCCCAAAGTTATAAAGTTCTGAAATGTGCATCGTGAAGACCAGCAAGTTGCGTAAATTGTAAGACAAAGCTCTCCAAATACATCGACCGCCTGCATAGCCAACCTTTGGATCCAAAATGGCGGCCTTCGTCACCGTTCGACTGAAAAAAAAAAACAAATATTCTAAGTTTCTGATACGCCTTATTTTCGCTTTGTAGCATGGATCAGTTCGCAATTTGGTGCATTCGCCTCCTGTTACTCCTTGCGCAAGACATTGAGAAAAATCCAGGCCCACCTAGATATCCGTGTGGTGAGTGTGGTGATTCTGTTGCGACTAGAGATCGTGGGATTGCTTGTGGCAACTGTGAGGTGTGGTATCACACCCGCTGCATCCGCATGAGTGACAATGTATACCTCGCACACACCACGCAGACCCCATGGATGTGTTTCTCCTGTGGAGTACCAAACTTCTCCGCGTCCTTGTTCTCTCCGGTGCCTGCGGAGACACTGCTCAGCTCCATCGGTAGTGGGACGCACGCCCCGCAGTTTGCATCCCATCCCTCACTGGAAGGCATCTCGGGGTCGTCATCCACGTCTGAGCACACCAACTCACCTGCCTACCACCCCTCCTCCCCCCACCCCAACTCCACACCATACCTCACAGATTTCTGCGCTGAGCCCATTGCTCGTGCACCACACACATCCACACCCGTGCGCCCCGTGAATTCGCCCAATTTCAACTCGACGGCTTTCTCGGCTGGGTCACAGGATACTTCCAACATCCCTAAGCCTGTCCATTCCTCATCTTTTCTGAGAACACTTGTTATCAACTTCCAGAGCCTACGGCCCAAGAAAGCTGAATTTCAAACCTTACTTGACGTCGCGGAGCCTGACATCGTGCTCGGTACAGAAACTTGGCTCAAGCCCGAAAATCTTAGCTCAGAATTCTTCCCAACATCCTACAACGTATATAGAAAGGACCGTCCAGGCGGCTACGGCGGTGCCCTTGTTGCTGTACGTTCCGGCCTCATATCCCATGAGATCTACCACAACTCGCCCGCTGAGGCTGTGCTGGTGCAGGTCCAGACGCAAAAGAAGAACGAACCACTCATATTAGGATCCTTTTACAGATCCCCCGCAGACACCTGCGACCAGCAAATGGCAGATATCATCAAAGTTATGAGCGAGGTGAAGACCGACGGCGTTGTCTGGCTCGGCGGCGACCTAAACCTGCCTGACATCAACTGGAAGGACCAGACAGTGACCGGGAGGCAGTACCCATCCAGAATCAATAAACTCTTCTTGGAGAAGGTTACAGACATGGGGCTCCTCCAGGTGAACGATAAGCCAACACTAGGCAAGCACATCCTTGACTTATTTCTCACAAACAGACCAAGTCTCATCACCAGATCCACCACCATCCCTCCACTTGGGGACCACGACATCGTCTTAGTAGACAGCCAAATTAAGGCAGCAGGTCGCAAACCCGTAGCTAGAACACTAAGCGTTTGGAAAAAAGCGGACTTTACCACCATCAGGTCCAAGACAAAGCAGTTTAGCCGTGACTTGTGCCGGTCGACCACGCAATCTGTCAACAAACTTTGGACGAGCATCCAAAGCCATCTTGTAGATATGATGGAACAACACGTTCCCACCATCAGTCGTCTGTTAAGCACCACCAGCCCTGGATCAACAACACACTAAAGAGACAATCCAGACGCAAGTATCGCGCGTGGAGAAGGGCCAAAACTAGCAACAGAGTAGAAGACTGGCATCACTTTAAAGTTCTGAAGAAAGGAACTAGAAGAACCAACAGACAGAGACAGAGCTACCAGCGATACGTGAAACAACTGCTAGAAAAAGACTCGACGAATGGCCTCTGGAGACTCATCAAGAGCAAAGGCAGTGATACAGTGGGTGTATCCCCCCTCAAACGCAACGGGCTCACCTTTAGTGACAGCATGACTAAGGCCGACATACTGAACGATCAGTTCTGCACTGCCTTTACTCGAGAGGACATGACCCACATGCCCATCCTAGACAGCAGCCCACACCCTACTATGCCTGAGATTAATATCACAGAAAATGGGGTCTACAAACTACTGGCAAGCCTCAACCCGAGAAAGGCTCCAGGACCAGATGGCATCCCGTGCCGGCTGCTGAGGGAGGTTGCAGAGGAGTTGGCCCCCGCTTTGACTCTCCTGTTTGTGAAATCCTTGGACACTGGCCAGGTCCCCCACGTCTGGAAACACGCCCTGGTCCAGCCTATCTTCAAGAAGGGAGACCGGAGCCAGGCCGCCAATTACCGCCCCATCTCTCTCACTTGCATCTGCTGTAAACTGCTGGAGCACGTTGTGAGATCTGCGATCACGGCCCACCTGGAGGAACACAAGATCCTCATCGACTCCCAGCATGGCTTCCGCAGGAATCGGTCATGCATCACCCAGCTAATCCTGACAGTTGAAGATCTTGCTGCCGAGATTGACCGGGCTGGCCAGACGGACACTATATTACTTGACTTTTCCAAAGCGTTCGACAAAGTACCCCACCAGCGACTGCTGTCGAAGCTGGAATTTTATGGCATCCGAGGAAGGACCAAGCAGTGGATCACCGGTTTCCTGTCTGGACGAACGCAGCAAGTGGTCGTGGAGGGGAAAAAGTCCAGTGTGGGCAGCGTACTCTCCGGCGTCCCACAAGGCTCGGTGCTCGGACCGACCTTGTTTCTTATATACATCAATGACCTTGGAGAAGGAATCAACGCCAGAGTCAGACTTTTTGCTGATGACACGCTCATGTATTCTCGCATACGATCGCGACCTGACGCGCAACGACTACAAGAAGACCTAGACAAGTTGGTAATGTGGGAACAAAAGTGGCAGATGGCCTTCAACGTTGACAAGTGCCACCTGCTGTCAGTCACCAGGAAGAGGAATAGAGTGCCCACTACCTACTCGCTCCATGGACAGGCGCTGGAACAAGTCCCCAGCGCCAAATACCTCGGCGTTGAAATATCAGAAACTCTGCACTGGGGGAAACATATCGAGGCAACTGCAGCCAGAGCCAACCGGTCCTGCGCGTTCATCTGTCGAAATCTTAAGGGATGCCCACCACAAGTCCAAGTTCACTGCTATAAAAGCCTCGTACGACCGCTGTTGGAATATGCATCACCGGCCTGGGATCCGCACCAGCAGCACCTGAGAACCTCCCTTGAGATGGTTCAACGCAGAGCGGCCCGCAGAATCCTGGGAGACTTTAGCCCCACTTCCAGTGCCACTGAGATGGTAGCCAGACTAAAGCTGGAAGAGCTCCGTCTGAGGAGAACGGCAGACAAAGCATGCATGCTGTACAAAATGCTGCATCGCCTAGTCGATGTCCAACCTCCTTCAGGACTGTGTCACCCAGTCACACGAGCAACAAGGGGGCACCAACAGAAGCTGCAGGTTCCACGCAGCAGAACCGACGTCCACCTTCACTCCTTCTTTCCGTCGGCCATCAGAATATGGAACTCCCTGAGTGCAGACGTCGTGGCAGCTACATCGCTACTTGCTTTCCAGTCAGCTGTACAAGGCTGGCTGAGGGCGTACCATAACTAAAACCTTTCTATCGCCTGTTTCTCCAATGTACTTATTTTTTTTTCCTAGGACGTTACACGTTCTCCAATGCCCTCATGTGCGTGCGCGCAACCGTTGGTGGGGGTTTTTCTTCAATTATGGAGTATCCACCGTATTATTATGAATATGAATATGTTCTAACAATCATTCAATGACAATGAACAATGATAATTTTGGACGCATTCAATCATTCAATAATGTTCTAACAATCATTCAATGACAATGAATGATTCAACGCATTCAATCATTCAATATTTGTTCATAAAAAAGTGACCGATGATTATTCAGGTTTCACAAAGCAATGATCTTAAACATGTATTTCTTCAGACAAGAGAAACATTTTCTAGCAAGTACACTGACACTAAATTAATTTCCAAAATGTAATCATTGAATTAAAACATCTAAGAAAGCCTAATTTTGGTCCAGCCAAAAAATTTGGGATGAGCTTAACAGGCACTGACTTACCAGCGCTGAGAGAAAGCCCCACTAAAAGATATAGTACATAATTATCCTTAAATGTCCAGTGATCACAAAATACAAGTGATCAGTAGATGTGCATTGACTGAATACAGTAGATGTGCAACACTGACTTCATTGAAACCATCAATTTTTGACACACCAGGACTCATCAAGGAAGTAAGAGATCATCGTAATTATCAATGATGAAAAATGTCGAAAATTCACGTTGAAGCACAGTTGCATCTAAATTGTGTTAAGAAAAAGCCCCCGGGCAATTTGCATGACCAGTTACATTTCAAAACAAACAATTTATAAACAGCAATGACATTAGTAGTAGTAGTAGTAGTAAAAGATTTACTAGCGCTTCAGATAGCTATCTATTTCGCGCCGGAGGTGAGGTCTTCAGCTACGTCAAAGATGTTTGGTCTCTTCCGTCTTCAAGGCTTATAGCCTGATCCATTTTAGGCGCAGGGGCTGGGCGGTAAAAGCGCCTGCTCGTCTATAACGTCAGCGCCCGCACGTCATACTATATATATATACTTTACTCAATTAAACTAATTTCGGTCTCTAATTACTATGTAGTTTTTATGATTGTATTTGAAATTGTTAGGCGAAAATAGCCTGCATGCCGAATTTCAGATCTCTAGAACAATCAGAAGTGGGCTAATTTTCGTTGTCAATGTTAACAACAAACAAACAAACAAACAAACAAACAAACAAACAAACAAACAAACAAACAAACAAACAAACAAACAAACAAACAAACAAACAAACAAACAAACAAACGCGAAGCCAAGCTAAGAAAAACGTGTTAAAAAGGTATAAGTAAACATGAAGATATTGTAGTAAATACGTGTTTACTATATTTCCAACCAAAAGATTAGGACGGTCTTAAGCCAAGAAGATTATTTAATATTTCTGTGGCGTAAACTGAATCATCATTAAGTAGCACTAGGAAAATGTAATAATATTGCATTTGTTTTAAAAAATAAAAGGCTTAAAATGATTGATAATTTCAAATTTATGCTGTTCAAAACATCAACAGTCAAACAACTATAGCATACAAAATTGAAAACTCCTGTTAGGTAAGAAAATTGATAGGGAAATACAGTATCAACAGCACAATTAATATACTCACACAAAATGCGGCCACCGTTGTCATTAAATCCCATGCCCCAGTCTTCACCCTTGCCGCTGTGGTAAGTGATGTTCAGGTCGATGTGATTGAAGATGTAGTAAGTGTCGGGAGTGCTGTATGAGTTCTGTAAATGAAGATTTTTATTTGGGTAAATAGTCATAACAGGCAATCCTTGGTTACACACATACACACTCAGTATATTAAAAACATATTAGATATTAGATGCCTATTTTAAAATAAATTATAATATCAGTTTTTGGGCAATCCTTGGTTACATATAAACACACCCAGTACTATATTAAATACATATTTTAAAATTAATTGTAATATCTGTTCCAGGGCAATCCTTGGTACAAATGTACCGTACTCAGTAGGTATAATAAATTTATGCATGTTTGATTAAAGACCAGAGCATACTTTTTATTAATAATCTTCTTATTATTAATCTGCTTTTGAATATCATGGTGCCAGCAGGAAATTTTGTTTGACTCATTGAAAAAATGAATAACCATACTTGCAAAAAAAACTTCTGCCAAATTACACCAAGTATAATAAATACATACATTTGTATAGAGTCAAAGCAGAGACTATTTAGACTCTTCCTCAAGTTCATTTTTGAGTCCTATACCGTAAGTAGTATCATGGATGCCAAAATAATCATATATAATAATTTTTTTTTAAATCTTGGTTGATGAGGAAATTAAAAATAAACCAATTTTAAAAAATCAGTGGTTTGTTCCTATGTACATACATATGTATATTAAAATAGTGTAATGCCTGTCTCACCTCAATGACGCAGGCATCTTTACGGTTGCCTTTAGCATCAACATAGCAGCCAACAGGGAAGCCTGTAGCACAGTAGGTGTTGTCTCCCTGAACCTTATAGCACCAAGTCACCGGCATGTTGTCTGGCAAGAACATCATGTGTGAACAATCTTATTCTAACATAATACTTAGAATTATTACACGTCATTCATAGCACCAAGTCACCGGCATGTTGTCTGGGGAGAACATCATGTGTGAACAATCTTATTCCAACATTATATTTATAATTATTGCATGTCATTCGTAGCACCAAGTCACTGACATATTGTCTAATCTGTGACAAAAACATCCCATATAAACTCATTTCGTGCAAGTCATACTAGCATTTCACAAAGTACCTAGTGTAAGAGTACCCACTAATAAAACAACATTGTCAAATAACAAGTACAATTTGCAACTGTAAACAGTGGTGCAACATGGTTGGATTAGTGTTACCTGCTGCTAAATCAAATATTCCACTTCTAAAGACTAGAAGAAACTACTGTATGGCATCTAAGCAAGAATCATGTTTGATTAGAGGTTAGAAACACTAAGAATAGTTGAACTACATTGTCAGATCATAACATTTCAGTAATTTTATAATAAAAAATAAATAGTGTATGCACCAGCTGATCTGTATTTGGTCAAGATGAAACACAAATTTGGTAGGAAGCATTATGTACAAAATTTTGCCTCTAGTCATTTACTTACCAACAATCCAGTGATGATGGTAGTTAAGGTTCATGGCGCTCTTTAGCTTTTCTATTTTGAGTTGATCTTCTCTGTTGGAAAAGTCGTAGTGTTTGGTGCAAACTTCTGCACACTGAAGCGGCTCTAGGAATTGCATCTGTTGGCAGAGAAATGATCTACATTACTGACTGATCTTGATGACTGCCTGACTGACCTTGATGACTGCCTGACTGACCTTGATGACTGCCTGACTGATCTTGATGACTGCTGCCTGATCTTGATGACTGCCTGACTGATCTTGATGACTGCTGCCTGATCTTGATGACTGACTGGATAATTTTGCTGACTGCCTGACTTATTTTGATGACTGCTTTACTAACGTTGATAAATTCCTGGGCAGGTACTTCCAAAATATTGCTAAGTGCTCATAGTAGCTTAAGTGCAGCATAAGTCAGCTAAGTGCATATAACTTCAAAAGATGGTACCTTCTAAACATTTCCGGACTGAGTTACGTCCGCAAAGGTATGCGTAACTTTCCAAAATTCAGAGGTCACGTAAGCAAGTTACGCACCACTTTTGAGTGGGTGAAGCGATTGGTAATCATTTAGTTACTAGTGTCTAGACTCTAGTAGCATTCTAAGGTAAATCTTCTAATTTTTATTTAGAAAAACAATTTTTAATTGCTAAGTAATCATATTAGTCATGCATTTAATGCATTTTTTCTCATTACAGCTCTTGATAGGAAACGATTCTAATTGGTAGAGCTAAACAATGAATAGTTTAAACTTAAATTGAATTCACATAAGTTTCACTCTCATTGTTCATTATATCATATTAATCATTAATTAAATACTTGTTTTGCTATCTTGAAATGGCATTTGTCATTGAAATTTTACAGTAAAAGCATATAAGATTCTTTTTAATATATAAAAATGTTTGAATAACTGAGCACAGAATCATGGCATCATGTGACTTGTAATGTAAATAAAGTATGTCAGCAATCTTCTGATTGGCTGATATGCAACGTGGTTTGATAGTATGTACGCTTTTAGCCAAGTCTTGCGTACAAAAGTTTTGAAGGTGTAAAAAATTGCAGTGCGTACGCTAGACTTATCTCTTCTGTGCACAAGTTTAAGAAGTTTGGTCCACTTTTCAACATTTTGAAAGTACCTGCTCTGGGCCTATACTTTCAAAAAAAGTTAAGAGATCGTAAGTTCACCAGCCAATCATTGACGGCCTTTCAAGCAAAATCCACCAATCATAGACAAGTAAATAGTGCGCAAGTACTTACGTTCACTTAGCGAGTTTTGAAAGTATGACCCCTGATTGTTTTCTAACTGCCAATCATCATGAGTGTAAAGTCAAACTTTTTAATGAGAATCTGTATCTGTGATACCTGCATCTGTACAAAACTGCCTGTATCTGCAACCTGAATCAGATCTGGTTGATTATTGTTCTAATGTAGAATAATCATAGAAACCTTGAGGTAACATACAAAAATACTCAAGAGAAAACAATGACAGCTACAAAAAATATATATATGTATGTAGGTATATTTTTTAACAAACAGTCATCCATGACAATGCATTATATATGCACATGAGCATGGACCTCACCTTGTATGGGGATGGCATGATTCTCTCCCCAAAGACAACTTGTCCCAGGTTCTCCACTGGAGTTTCACTGATGTCAGGTGAGGTGCAGAAGTCAAAGCTGGCAAAAGAAGTAGTTCAATACTTAAAATGATTTATAATAGTTTATAGTAGTTATAATAGTTTATAAAGAGCAGTTATCAAATATTATGGACAGCATGAGGTTATTATGTAGAACAGTTTGACCCTACAGAAAAAAACACTTTACCAAGAATAAAATAGCTATACTTTATACTACCATATTTTATGAGTAGAACAAACAACAGAAGTAAATATATTTACAAACCTAAATGCCCTGCATCTAAATATGCAAGATACTAGAGTAGGCACTTATATTCAACTGCAATATATTATGAATATTCTAAAGATAATAATCAGTAGTGAAATATATGAGTGGGAGGGATAACTCTCTCCTGAGGTCAGATATTTGTAGAATTCTCTAAATTTCGAACAATTTTGTAAAATACAAATATATATTTTATGGCACACTAAAAATCTATCCAAAACATTCATAATGCATATAGAAGATATTAAAACTATTTTCAAGTGCTAGGTACTCACTGTGTGTAATCATATGGAATGACTGATTCCTCAGAGTTCAGTCTGTTGACAAAAAGCTTCACTTCACTCTGTAGAGAGAAATACAGGTGATTTAGTATGTATGTATAAATACATTTGAGACACGTTTCTTAAGTAAGGACCGTTTTGTAATTAAAAAAGATGTGCAAAGATATCACAATAGATTTATTTTTACATGAAAGCCTGTACCTTCATCTACTTTTCTACATAATTTCCATGAGTATTGAGGCTCTTGTCATAATGTGGCACCAGTTTTTGAATACTCTTCTGATAAAATTTCTGCTGCCTGACTTGGAGGTGAAATTCCATAGGAACAGGCTATTCTGGGAAATTTGAGAGAAGCAACTGTGAATGATGAATGAGACAGAAATGTTTGTGCTTGTGGACAATTCCAAATTTCAGCAATTTTTATGGCCATACCTACTTTTGTTTTTTTTTGTAAGTTTGAAAAATGATGGATTTTCATACAAAATTTTTTATACAAGTATGGAAAATATTCCAGACTGGGGAACAGGTACAATTACGGATGTTTTTGTCATATTCTCAACCCAATGGACTTCTGTGGCATGGTGCCATTCTATAGTAAATATTAAAGTACATGAGCTTTTGGAAAATTGGGAGTGCTCTGTCATAATCTAGGAGCACCACATATTCCAACAACTTCCCCCCAAATTCCAGCAAATCACTGCGGCAGAAGTCCTGTTGAAAAAGTGACGTGGCTTCATGCCCAGTGCTAATTGGTCAAAGTCTGTGACCAATTAACAACTCGGCATGATATAAAGGTGCTGTATCGCTCCAAAGCGCTGCAAAGGATTTATAGATTGTCCAAACCAATAGATTATCAATGGATTTCCTATGAACATGATTCAGAAAAAATATTTGTGCTGTATTAGTGCACTATTGAAAAATAACCAATATAACTCATAAACATAGCTAGCATCAATCTGCTTGTCTATACGTGTGAAATCAATTATAGGAGATCCAAAAATGCAATTATTATTAACAGAAAGAAACTTGCGTGCTTGGCAGCCTCTGCCCTGCAGCAACAAGACGAGCTAGTGGCAGTTGGCAGGCAGCAATAGTGCTCTAAGTAGTCCCTTGTTGATTGTTTGATACTGCAGAATTATTCAACAAAGCTAACTATCTTGTGCTTTTGTTTTGTTAGCTTCTTCAGTTCTTGACAGCAAAAGTTAGGTAGGTATTTATATTTAAAGATATTAGGACATGTTAGATTCTTTAAATTCAACTCAATGCCAACTCGATGATAGCGGATACAACAATGTCAGTTCTGGAGAAGTATTCTTGATCTATGTATTTGGTATATAGTCAGATGGGGTAAGACAGGACCGAAATCTCTAACAAGCATGTAGCATCTATACCATGAATAAATAAAAAACCCTAAACCTATCACAAGGTGTAGTTATGCAATGGGCTTCTAAGCTACAACTCAGACTTTCTGCATACAACACAGTTTTCTGCACAGATTAAAAAAAGTGAGCTGGTCCCATCTTACCCCAATGGGGTAAGATGGGACCGGGCATGGGGTAAGACAGGACCAACAGG
>NW_025935874.1:0-19088 GCF_000764305.2 Hyalella azteca | reverse complement strand
AGATGTGTATAAGAGACAAGGTTTATATGGTTCTAAAGTCAGTTCTGGTTTTTCGTCTGTCCGCTGGCTCCTCCGGCTCGCTAGAGTCGAGGGCAGCAGCTCTGCCGGTTCGGCGGTTTGAGTGGTCGCGATAGGTTCCATGGTGGAGAGCTGGGTCGTTGTAGGAGAGATAGTTACAGGAGGCGCATCATTGGAAGAGTTCATTTCAGTTTTCATAAAGTTTGTTTTCGTCCGATACGCTGAGCAGGCACCCAATGGCCTCCAACAAGGGGATCCCTACTGTCGGGCACACGCAGTCCCGGCGGGACCACTCTTACGCTCGGATATAGCCCCGGTTATCCAGGGCCCAGCGGGTTATGCGCTTGACTAGCGTTGCAAGACGGGGCGCCACTCCATCCGCGCGGCGTTTAAACAGCCCCCCGCCTGCCCAGGAGTCCCTCAGCTAACCCTCGCCGTTAGTGACTATTAAAGCTGGCGGGTCGGGTCTAAGTCCCCGCCAGGGTTCGCCAATCCAAAGAAGGGTCATCGCGTGTCCATTTGAGAGCCAGGCCGTTTCCGAAAAGGGCGTTTTGCCATCTCTGTTAGTCTGGACTCTCCACCCGAGCCACCCGGCCATGATTGCATCTGAGGCCGTACAGCCTCGGGTCTCATCGAGACACGCAAGCCCCCCCCCACGACAAGGACGAGATGGCACGGGGGGGCAATGACATTAAAAGTCTTGTATTTTCACCTGATTATAGCGCGCGATATCCTTGTGCAGCGTGCTGAGCATGGCGACCACGGCAGAGAGGTAAAGCAAGACTTTTTGTAGTGATCTTTTAACAGTAACGCTAAATACCGTAGCAGCACGTCTGGTCTTACTGCAAGCATAAGTGTTGTATTTTTCACCTGGTTATAGCGCGCAATATCCTTATGCAGCGTCCTGAGCATGATCATGGCGACCATAGCAGAGAGGAAGAGCACGATGATGAGGGAGTTAAGGATGCTGAACCACTGGATGTTCGTGTGGGGCATAGAGTCCAGGATGTAGTCCCAGCGTGACGACCACCTGATGCCGTTGTTCTCCTGCCAAGTGGGCGAATTGTTACTTGGGACATCTGTAATCTATCAGTACTTTTCAGGGGCTTTCGGACAATATCAATGGATCAACATCTTATTTCTTATTGCTTTAGGCATTTCTATAAATTTGTTAAAAAGTTGTGAAATTGTAAATGAAATTAAGAATCGACCATGCAATGTTGGTCTTATAACCAACATTGCAAAAATATCAGGCTCTTCTGGAATTGGGCTTGTACTATCAAAAAAGTTACAACTTCATTAATTCGAAAACCATAACATTGATTGATTTTCAAGCTAAAACCCACCATCACAGACAAGAAATTGTATACTTAGCATGCTATGATTACGTTTACTTAGGCCGCTACAATTAGATTTTGTAATGCCCAGGTATAGAAGTGAACACCAGGCACCCAAGAGGTGCATAGCGTAGTATTTACTAACAGTGAAGGTGACGGTGTACGAGTAGGTGATATCGAGGCCTCCTTTAGGCAGCGTAGCAGGGATGCCCATAGGAGCTGCACCAGCAGAGCAGTCCATCTTCTTGCGATCAGCTTGTTTGATAGAGCGAGGCGTCGCGCGCACGGCTGCAATATATATCTTATTTGAAGAACTATTGTAAATAGATATATTTTATGAAGAACTATGTTTAATTGAATATTTTATACAAATAATCATTCTAACATTGATTTGAAACCAACCAATGTAAACTCATAATCCCCAATGCCATTACGATAATTATGATGAAGCATTATAATTAATAAGGATTTTTTCAAACCAACATTTTATATGGTAGATAAAACTCCCCTTTACTCATGTTTCAAAATATGAGCCTTTTCAATCTTTTAGATTAAATTTGTATTTACCAATAACAAAATTCAAGTTAATTTGACAGGTGCCAGGCTACAAACAAACCCACACACAGACTCTGACAAACTTATGCTAAATTATTTTGCAACTTTTCTTACAACTAAAAAATGCCTGCAAATATAGAACAAAGGTATTCACAACATATTTTAAAGGTATTTGATAATAAATTATGGTTCGCCCCAAAAAAACGTGTGTCGGGCAGATTTATGATTAAAGCGAAAAGCACACAACACTTAGCAGGTAGGAATGCCTAGTATGTCTCAAAAGTTGCTTATTACTTGAGGTTACCTGCCTACATCCACAAACCTGGCCAAAATTTTTTTTGGAATCAGACAGAGCTTATTTCCCAAATAGGGTTAACTATTTTGTGACCCTTCTTTACATAGGTTTTTTTAAAAATTAACCAAAAATTCATTATTTGCAGAACAGGGTTGAAACAAACACTGAAATGACAGGCAATGATTGCTCTAACATATTCTTTCATCAAATTAAATTCAGTGCAGTTAGAATGCACGTCATGGGCCGGTCCTTTCTTACCCCATGAAAGCTGCGATCCTGTCTTACCCCATTTGACTATATACTTTGTACCATCAAACAGGGTAAATTGGGACAGTCATCCTACATTTTGTAGAAACCTACGGTACATCCTACATTTTGTAGTAGCTAAACCAACCAAAATATTGAAAACTAAAAATAGTGGCATAAAGTTCAACATTTTCATTAACTATGTAGCATAAAGCAAGTTAAGAAATCATACATTTACTACCTCAAAAAAAAAAAAAAAAAAAAAAATCATTGAATAAAGCAGCAGACCTTGGCAGTACTTCTGCTAAGGTCTGTAGCAAAAAAAATATTTGCCATATTAAAAAATTTTACTTACATAAAAGTTGCACACAGGTGTTGGCTTAAAAACTTGATTGACGGAATTTACGTATCTCATTAAAAATAAATAGTAATGGCCATTTCCACAAGACAGGGTAATAAGGGACACTCCTAAAATCACATTTACAGTAGAACCTTGATTTGCAGAGGCTCCAGTTAACAAAAAATCAATTAACAAGCAAAAATGTTTAATACATTTACTTTGCTCAGCAAAATAATTTCACTTTACAAAAAATTAATGCATCATAAGTCATCACAAAATGGTGCATAGAATATTCTAGATAGAATTGTGCACCAGGCAACATAGATTAAAAAATAATTAACCTAAACTATGATTTATTTCTCCAAAAAATATGATGGTTGTCACTAAAATATTCCTTCCTGTTCAAGGGTTTTTTTACAATTTTTTTTGTTATAGGTAGTGAATTCAATTGACCCAATTACTGTAAAATGGTGTGATACCAAGCAGTCCTGTAAGCTTGCAGTGCACAAGGTCGCTGTCAATGCTTAATGGCATGTTCATGAGTACGGAAATATCACATAATAATACGGTAATGTATGGATATGGTAATAATATATCAATAAAAAAAAACAAGTAAAACTCACAGAAAATGTCATTTATTCTATATCTACATCATCTACAAAGGAAGCGGAGGACTTCAGAGTACTGTTAGTAATGGACGAGTACACTTAGCATTCCTCAAACATTTTATAATCAAGTTTTATTTTAAGTGTTCCTATTTGTACAAGGTGCATATAATTAATCTGTGGGAATAGTGAGTAAAGAATTCCATTTTCATTGCTATTTTCACTACCGCTCAAAGTATTGTAATTCAGTTAAGTCAACTGTAGGATCAAATGCCGGTGCTCTCCTCTGATGTTTAATCATAAGTCAAGTCTTTGTTTGACAAAGTAATAATTTAAATTAGCATTAGTTGTCATGCATTAATGTTGTTAACTATCATTTTTATCAATAAAAAAAAATTTGTACGAGTATCAATTATATAAATACCGTCAAGCAGGGCAAAAAGGGACGGTTTTGAGGGTCTTTTGTTAATAACTTCGTACCATGAAACATTTCAGAAACAAGTCTAGGCTCATTTTATAGCTCTTTGCGAGGGCTATCCAATGGCATCTTCAAAAAAATTCCATATGCTATTCGTAAGGTGCCAGATGCAAAATAAAACCGTCCCAATTTACCCCTGGGAACAGGGTAATCCGGGACACTTGCAATAAAAGTTAATTTTAAAACATTTGAAGCATGCAGAGTGTACTCATCTATTACTAACAGTACTCTGAAGTCCTCCTCTTTCATTGTAAATGATGTAGATGTAAAATAAATGACATTTTCTGTGATTTTTACATGTTTTTCCTTTATTGATATGATATTACCATATTCATTAATTACCATATTATCAATGTGATATTACTGTATCCATGGACATGCCATTGAGCATTGACAACGACCTTGTCCACTGCAAGCTTCATATCAGCAGCCATGTACCATTTCTTCTGTATCTGTAAGCTTACAGGATGGTTTGTAATTTTGCACAATTTTAATTGAGTCAAGTGATTTCACTATAACAAAAAAGATTGTAAAAAACATACCTGAAACAGAAAATGTTTTAGTGACAACCATCATATGTTTTGGAGAAATAAATCATAGTTTAGGTCAATAACTTTTCATTCTATGATGCCCGGTGCACAATTCTATATATAGCATTCTATGTACAGTTTTGTGCCAACCGATGATGCACTAATTTTTCAATAAGTGAATTTTTTTTTCGCTGAGCGAGGTAAATGTAATCAAAATTCCTTGTTGTCAATCAGTTTTTTTGTTAACTGGAACCTTTGCCAACTGAGGTTCTACTGTAAATGCATTTCTAAGGGTGTCCCTAATTACCCTGGGGGGCGGGGTGTCCCGAGTAGCCCCGCCGTGTGAAAATGGCTGCCATTTTTTTTTTGGAATGAGATAGGCAAATTCCGTCAATTACGTTTTCAAGCTGACACCTGGGTGCAACTTTTACGTAAGTAAAATTTTTTAATACGGCGAATATTTTTTTTTTGCTCTAGATCTTAGCAGAGGTACTTTTCCAAACTCGCACATTTCACACTTTTTTCAATGATTTTTTAGAGATAGTAAATGTTTGATTTCTTGACTAGCTTTATAGGTAGGTACGTACATAATAAATAGGTAGTAAAAATGTTGAAGTTTATGCCACTATTTTAAGTTTTGCAGTATTTTGATTAGTTTAGCTGCTACAACATTTCTACAAAATGTGGGACGTGCATCCCTATTTACCCCACCCATCCCTTTTTACTCCGTTTGATGGTATGCATTATTCATGTGTTCAGTTCCTCTTAAGTTAGTTACGTAAGTAAAGATAAGACAGTTGCCTCTTGTTGCTGTTTCTAGGGTACAATTACTGAATTAGAGATTTGTGGTAACATGTGCACAGGGCTTTGTAAATTAGATTGCAGCTCATAACTGGGTCTTTGTGGCCAGGAAATGGAATTCAAAGCTCCCAAAAATGGAATCACGGTTTGCAAATCAATAAATCACAGCTCAAAAAATCCAGTTGTGGTTCAAAGAGTAGATGATTTCTCACTATTACTACATCAAACAAGGAGCCTGAAAACAGCATCAAACTACATGCCTGAAAATGAGTGGCAGATGAGGCTTCTTGAATTGGCTCTTTTCACTTAGTAGGTAGTAATTATTGAAATTTATATTTGTAAATAAATTTACCAGTAATGTTTATCATTTTAAATTTATCAGTAATTTTTAAAAAATTGTCGTGTTAAAGAATTTTGCTTGAAAAAGGTTGCAGACAGGTGTTGGCTTTAAAACTTCATTGACAGAATTTTTGTGCCTTGATTCAAAACAAAATGGTGGCCATTTCCACATGACGGGGCAATAAGTGACATCCCCTCCAGGGTAATAAGGACACATCAAAAAATGCAAAAAAAAATCTATTAACAACAAAGAATATTGATAACATTTACCTTACTATGCAAAAAAATTCACTCAACAAGAAATTAGTGCATCATTGGTCATCACAAAATTGTGCATAGAATGTCACAGATAGAATTGGGCATGGGGGCAAAATAGATGTAAAGGAATTAACCTAAACTATGATTTATTTCTCCAAAAAAATATAATGCTTGTTACTAAAATGTTCCTTTTTGTTTCAGGTAGGTATGTTTTTATGATTTTTTTATTTTTTGTTATAGTGAATTAATATACTGTACACAATTAAAATGGTGCAAAAAAATTGGCACAGTCCAGCTAAATTACCTGGAAGGCTATGCTGAGCAACAATTGTTATTAATAAATTTTTATAGGTACTAGGTATATTATTTTAGCTACATTATTTTTTAAAATACCCTATTGAACAATTTGTGTAATTTTAATTTCAGGAGTCAATTATGAAGCTGTGTTGGGCATGAGACTACACAGAGCAACAATTAATATTATCTCTATTATTTCGTGAATTATTATTTATATTGACGGTATTATTTATATTTACGTAGCCCCGGTTGACGGTACCGTAGCATTCTATGTGCAATTTTGTGACAACCGATGATGCACTAATTTTTTTATAAGTGTATTTTTTTCACTGAGCAAGGTAAATGTAATAAAAATTCTTTGTTGTTAATAAATTTTTTTGTTAACTGGAGCCTTTGCTAACTGAGGTTCTACTGTAAATGCATTTTTAAGGGTGTCCCTAATTACCCCGGTTGGCCTCCCTTTTTACCCCAATGGCTGCTATTTTATTTTTTTTTTTAATGAGCTAGGCAAATTCTGTCAATTATGTTTTCAAGCCAACACCTGGGTGCAACTTTTATGTAAGTAAAATTTTTTAACACGGCGAATATTTTTTTTGCTCCAGACCTTAGCAGAGGTACTTTACCAAAATTGCACTTTTCACACTTTTTTCAGTGATTTTTTAGAAATAGTAAATATTTGATTTCTTGACTAGCTTTATACATAATGTATAGTAAAAATGTTGAAGTTTACGCCACTATTTTTAGTTTTGCAATATTTTGATTAGTTTAGCTGCTACATTTCTACGAAATGTGGGACGCGTGTCCCAATTTACCCCGCCCGTCCCTTTTTACCCCGTTTGACAATACTTATTATGTAAGGAGTGATGTTCAGATCTAATAAGAACATGGATTGTCCAATGTATTTAATTGAAACTTCTATGATAAGTCAATCAGTTAGATGTGTTTTTACTTACTCTATTGAAATTTCTACTCAAATAATTTTGTCTATAGCAATTTGGTTGCTTGAAAAACTGAACCTGAATACTATTTTCATAGGTTTTCTGACAGGACCACTAGCTGAATACAATCCATGTCCAAACAAACATGCAAAGACAAAGTTAAATATTTACACGTTTGTCATGAGGTTAATTTTAAAAACATAATTCTCAGCATATATTTTTAATCTTCTGATTTGTTTTTAAATTCATAACTATTAAATTGTAACTATCAAAAAATGCCATATATATATATATCCACAATAATTCTAAATTATCTATTTAAAATGTATGCAGCTGGTGCTGCACTACGGTGCCTTGGCTATATATATAGGTATTATTTAAATGTATTTCAAGAACTCTTTTTTTGAAACATTTAATGTAGCTGCTTGCATGTTCATGTTATAGGAGATGGCAAGATGGCAACTGCTGCTTGCAGAGTGACATTGCCTGTGGAAGAAGCTACAACAAATGCAGTACACCAAAACAATTTATGTGTGTTTTTTATGCTTTATGATTAGGGCAATGAAAAGAGTAATCTTTACTAGACTCAATAGAGATGTTATTCATTAAAATATTGAATCTTGAAACATAGTAATTCTGTGAGAATGTTCAAGATCTCTTATGGAATCCGTGCAACTGCTTTCCTGTCTAATTCCATGAGACTTTTATCTATAGAACCAGTATGTTATTATTATTAGGGTAAACGCGGTATATTCCGACACATTAAGGATGCATCGAGAAATGAAAAACTATAAAAAATAACTGTATGCGTTACTCGAGTTCTGTTTGCTTTACGTGACTCTCACAACACTGCACTATGCGCCAGCAAAGATGAAACGTCACAAAGTGTTGCCATATTTATTTAAAAGCCTTCAGAATGCAAACTTACCAAATCCCTATATTCCGACGCTGTGTGTGACTAAATTTGGCACGTTGTGAGACGAATTCCGGCCGCGCTTCAAACTCTACTAATACGTAATTCCGACATCTTTGTGTTCAAATTCCGATCGCTGTGTGAGCTGTATTGGAATACGACACGGCTTCGAATTAGAACACTATTGAATATTGAACACTACTTAATTAGTCTTTTAATTAACAGCTATTAAGCTTTTAATTAAGAAAATTTTAATTTTTGCACAATGCACACAGTTTGGAATGAGCTGTGTGTGTCCAATTCATGTTATGACGGAATTAGTTTTTATGTGTCTAAATCCGTTTCTTAACTTAATCATCTATTAATTTATTTACCACTTGAAATCAGCAAATACAAGTATACTTAAAGGATTCCTAATATATTCACAGACATATTTAAAAGTCTCAAACCATAATATTCTTTCTACACAAACAGTTTATCACTATTTGGTAGAGCAAGGTCAACTATCAACTTTGACACATTTTTTGATGATCTCACTGGGTGGCATGTACTGTCTCTTTAGATCTCAACATTTTCCTGCCATACGGCCCAAACCTAGTGTTTTGGCAATAGTTTGGCGCGCAAAGATATGACGTCACTATTTCAAACATCAACGAATGCGTGGAACTAAGACAAAGCTTAATATAAAGGAAAAACTAGAGAGGTGTTGGAATTACCCACAATGTCGGAATATACCACCTTTACCCTATTTTACGAAGCATTTATTGTGACATCTGATTGAAAAGAACTTCATGGCAATTCTGGGCACATCATACATAAGATTAATAGGCTAGCAAGCAAGAAATAGACAAAAGAAAGGATGGGGTGGAAAGTTGGAATGGTAAAATGGCTAAGGTACTAAGTGCTAGTCTTAAGACTTCAGCCACAGATATTTCATTGAATAGTACAATTTAACCTGTTCATCGGATGCTGATGAATTTTAGAGATTTATCTAGAACAAAATGATGTTAAAAGAACGTTGAACATATAATTGCTAGATTCAAAGCCTCAAAGGCTCTACAAAATAGTTCCGTCTATTCATTACCTCAAATTTCTAGTCAAGGGCAGAAGCAACATAAAAAATTGGACTAAAACACCAATAAATCAGACCAATTCTACCTGCTTCTATGAAAGTTTTCCAATTTCTTCAGTATAAAGTTAGAAAATAGCCTATTTTAGTGGTCATTTTTGGAAATCACTTGTGATTTCTGAAACAATTGCTTGTCCATGATTTTAGGTAACTTCTGCTGGGTTTTGCAATTTGACAAATATTCCAAATAGAGAAAAAACTAGGCAAGACTCAAGCAGGACTGGAAATAATGCGACATCAGACGTACTAATACGCCTGTAATTAAATCCGCAACATGCTGCGTAATTGCAAATATTCACACTAATTCCGCAGGATGTGTAAAATTACATGTGAATTATAACTCAATTCCGTGCATTGTTGCCCTGACCAAATCCGCGGAATCTCAGCCGGAAAGTTCACAAATCACAAGCAGCAAGCTAACGTGAGTAACATACCGAGAGCAATGTTCACGCTCGCGGTATAGCTCATGGAACAGCCATAACTTGAACGCAACAGACGATGCACAACTCGGTGGGCAGCAGCTTTGCAACATCACACTGATTGAAACAATTAAGTGACTTGGATTGCTATAGTATAGGTCAGTCGGCTTTCGTGCTACTACCAGCAACTTCATAATTTTCAAGAATTTTGGATCTTTCGAACAATCTACTATATTAAACAGTGAGTTGATATGTTTTTGCAACCAAATAAATTAATTATATTTACTCTGAAGTGCTTTATTGTATTCAAGGAAGAATGAGCATGTTCTTTTCGATGTTCTTTTCGGTGCGATCGGGCGTGGCATTCTCATTCTGGGGTGTAGCATCTCATTCTCATAGAACAGTGATACGGTCATTACAATGTTATTTAAACCTGATTTCAACCGTCCCTACATAAAACCAATGGTTTATCGCTTCAATTTGGTAATTTGTACGTAGTATGCGGCGAGTAATGGCAATATATCTAAAAGTTAACCTGCTACGAGAAACTAATATGTTCGATACTATCTCAACAATTTTCCAGAGAAGCGGAAACTAGTCAAGAATTCATGATTACGCTAGATCCTCAAATTTCTCAAATTCTTTCACTTTAATTAATTCTCAAATGAAGTTAAGGCATTTCTTGGAAAGAATTTAGCTTAGCTGGATGTATAATAGAATTTTTCTCATGCTAGCATAATTTTCATTGGTGCCGAACCTCATACCAGAGATATGTGGATATTGATTCAAGCAAGGTGAAGCAAGAGTTTAGTAAACGTTACTGATGTTAGAACTATCGTGTTGGCCGCTGTGGTGTGCATGCATCAGCTGGGATGGCTTCATGAGCATACGCATTAGTCACACGCTCACACTTTTTTGATATAATGTTAAATATTGTTAATATAATAAGTGATATAATGTTAAGGGGACCGTCTACCCCTAAATTTTCAATTTTGGCATTTTCGGGTTTTTGTGCTCATCTTAAAGCTTACTTTCTGACGCATCAAACGGTACCAGAATCATCTCTCTACGTCGAAAAATGATTTCGTGACAGCTCCCCAAAGGGGGGCGGTTTTGAGGCCCCTTCAGTAAAGTCTATGGGATTAATTCGAAGGCTGGACACACTAAAATGGAACGCCTGACGTAAAGCGGCCAATTATGACATTATCCGGTGCTTATACTCATCTTAAAGCTTACTTTCTGATGCGTGTAAGCGGTGTAACGGTACCAGAATCATCTTTCTACATGCATTTTTACATACACAACACACCGTGGAACAGGGGGCGGAACTGGATGGCCTTCAGTAATCTCAATGGGAGTAATTCGAAGGCGGGACTATAAATACAGCCTGCTGTCACCAAAGCAGTTAGTGCCATCATGACAGCAAGGTGAGAGGTGTGCAGCCAGTTGCTCTATGCCTTCCTGACTTGGTTTGAGGCTTAGTTACGGTATCTAGGCTATGTTACGACACAGTTTTTTTGGGCGTGGTGAAAACCTCCTACTGCTCTCACGGCAAACCTATCTCCTCCTACAGTTTTCAAGCTACAGCAATGAGACATATACCATTCAATTCGTAAAGACCATACCTATTGACTCTTAAGATAATTTTTTGGAATTTGTGTATGGTTCGTCTTATATATGGGAAAGAAGGGGGGGGGGAGGGGGAAAAATGAGAAAAATGGAAAAAATGCACAAAAAAAAAACTATGGGGAAAATGAGAAAAGTGATCTTAGAGTAGATAGGTATGGTCTTTACGACTCAAATGATACGTGTCTCGATGTTGTAGGATGATATTTGTAGGAGGAGATAGGTTTTCTAAAGTACCCGTTTTTAGCCGTTTTCTATGAATTTCAAGTTTTCTATCAATTTTTTAAAAAAATTCATAGGAACAAAATGTTAATTTTTTACATTTTACGTGTGTACGTGAAGTTTCACGATGATCAGATAATAACTAGAAGTTTTTACGGAGGGTAGACGGTCCCCTTAACCCTTTCACGGGTAAGTTACCATATATGATCACTTGAAATCGCGTCACAAAAAGCCTCACCACGGCTTCCTGTTTGTTTTTGAGGCATCCTTATAATGCCTCAGTCAATCACTAATTATCTGACCATCATTCTATCTATAGCATCACCAGCTGCAGAGTCCACAAATTGAAATATGAGCATTTAAATGAAGGTTTTGACTCAGACAATGGAATTGATGCTCTTTCAGCATTTTCTTCAAAATTTGGAAGTATCAATATATATGTTTATTTATTTTTGCAACTTTAATAAATTTAATTAAATTAAATTTTTATGTTTCTAATTTTTCATTTGCATAAACTGAATTTTAATTATAAAGAAAAATTTTGTGTACTGATTGCATTTATTGAATTCTTCAAGTGCGATTTAAACCTTCAATAGGCAAAATTTGCAAAATTTGCAAAAATTCATAGAAATAAATATGTTGTATAATACTTCTTACTTTCTTGAAATGGTTTCTGAAATTTTGATTTCTGGATATTTCAATGCTTGCCCGCTAAAGGGTTAATATTGTTCATCTTTTGCGTACCTCAGCACACTGTTATGCAGGCGATATCAAAATTCCTTTTACATGAAGCACTCTTCTTGAAGACTGATAATGAAATGATGTGCTTCATTATTAGCTGATGTATTCTTGCATTTCGAACATTTGTTTTGTCTAATGCTTTCGATTTCCACTATTTCGTCGATTAAAACGCAACATCTTACATGGTTGGTTATATTCGGATTAAATAAGATGCATTGTTCAATATACTAGATCTAGATTATGTATGATGCATTGATTAAACTTAATCCTATAAATAATGACTTATCATTTCATGGAAATAGTTTAAAGCTAGTGCGATATCGAATTGGCCTTGTCACTGTCGCTTAAAACTATGGCGCTGATGAATTCGTGCTTTGCAGGGTGTAGTGCAATGGCCGATGCTCTTGCCAACGAGACTTCAGGCTGAGATGGAGAAGAGAAGCCAGCAGGTCTGGCTGATGAAAATCCTGGTCCTTCTGGAACCACAGCTCAAGGTTCTTTTGCACTTTCGAATGAACTGTCCATAAAAAGTATATTTTTCATATACCTGACGCGACAATATTTGGCTAAACGTGTTTCATGCGTGTCAACATATGTGCGAAGGCAAGGATAAATGTTTGTATGTTCGTCACGAAGTTTACTTTTTAAAAACATGCTGCCTTAAATGGATTTTTGTACGTTGTATAAATTCATGTATTTGCACTTTACTGTTTTACTCGCAAAGAAAATAATCCCACTTATAGAACAGAATAATGACTGAGCCACACCATTGGCAGATAAAATAACATGCTTTAAATTCTTTAGATTATTTTCCCCACTCCTTTAAACTTTCCATGTTTGGGTTGTAAATTATTATTGCAATATTCATTGTGTCAGGCTGGTCCTTTCTGAGGGGTTCGCCAGAGAATGTCTCATCAACAGTCGGTTCTCCAGCTCTTTACTGTTACAATTGCTACAAAGCAGGGAAGAGTCCTTGGCTCTATTCTTGGAACAGAGATAACTTAAGCACTAGGAACATACACAAGAAAAACCAGCATAAAAATGTAGTACCGAACATAGAATTTATTTCTCTGAGAGATGTAAAAGCAAGAGATGCTTTTCTGAATTGGCAGCAGTGGAAGGTGAAGGCATCTAGTAAAAGCAATTTAGCAACCAAGCAACATTGCTCCGGCTCGAGTGTGAGGAACCCAATCGTTATTCATGCTTAGCTTATTGCTTTTTTCTTACAGCCTATATTTTAGTAGTAAATTATCTTTGGCCGAACTTGAAAGGATTTTTTTTTTCATTTTTTTTTTGTTTGCTTTGCTTGAATTTCGTAACTGTCATTGCTTTATGTGATATGCTTCAGATGTACTGTTTCTATGCGCAATGAAGGCTCACTGTAGCTCGTATTGAGTTGTTAGAAATTTTCTAACTTGTTGCCTACAGTTGTGTCATCACTGTCAACCCATTGAATGCAATACCTGCATTATGTCACACACATTGGTACGTTATCTAAGTCCTAATGTGTACACAGAAGATATATGCGTGTAAAAAACACAAATTTGTGAATATAGCATCAGCGTACATTATACATAACAAATTCTAATTAACAATGCATAGTGTATCTGAATAGCTGAAATCAACACTAACACAGTTTCTCTTTCTATAAATCAACATATAGATATAAATATGAACCTTAAAACATTAACTTTCATGTACATGATCTATAGGACTCATTCCAGACAATTTGAACGCTGAAAAAACTAACATAATTCTTGGGATCCGAGTTATTTGTTTCAATGTTTTTGTTCTCAAATATGACTACTATACATTAGTAATTTTTTCACGACAAGCAGAGTCAATTGCGACTGATTCGAATTTTGAATATTTATAAGTTGTTATCTGTGAATAAATATTATCAAGACTCTTTCTCATGATTCGTATTTAAAATCTTTTTATTAGCAAGCTTGGATAGGTCAATAGATGCCTACACTTTTTTCGCCCCAACCATCAATACTCAATGGTTGCACGCATTCATAGCTATATATAAGTACCTCTTTCGAAAAACCAGCTTACCATCGTTCAATGATATGAATACACCAAGCATACTGAAATATGAGCAAAATCAATGGCATCAGTTGTAGTCATACATTTACATAATTACGTAATTCGAAAGGCAATCAAACTATCATGCATATCATCATTTTTTTGTGTAAGCAAAGCTTCATACCCATTCCTGAATTACTGGAACATTTTGACGATGCATGCCTTTGTACGATATTGTACAAAATGTGTTATTTGTGCATGACTTGTCATTAAATTGAACTTTTGTAGTGGCTTCTGTTGATTACATGTAGTTCGCAACTAAGTTCCATGTCTCTGTGAATTTTGTGTTGAGTAGCATCTTCATTTATGTAGATTACGCTCGAAATGTTGCATGTTTTTTCAGAATTTTTATGTTATCATTTGCCGATTTCTGAAAAATAATATATTGTTGTTCAAGCCAATACTTATGAGTTACGGTAATCTATTTGCTACTTAAAATACGCTTATTTGTTATGACTAGCAAACCGTTTTGAAAACCAGCTGTACCATCAGTTCTGTTAGTTTAAATACGTGAATAAAAAATTCAAATCAGCGATATTAAGACCAATCATTGAAATAATGTGCTTTATAAAGTGAATACGTACATATTTTTACACCAATCTTTCTGCAAGAATGTTTTTTGTATACGAGCTGATGACCTTTTTTGAATCTATGTGTTCTTGTATTATGCACGTCGAGATTAATCAAAACAAGGGATTTAATACTTGCTATGAGTTGCAATTATTAGTTATTGTATGTGGGATTATATTTCAGGATCCAACTCCCTCGAAACATTTGACTCAGACCTCCTCAGCTCCCTCGAAATGTTTGACTCAGACCTCCTCTACTCCACTTGATGAGCACATGCATCAAGCTCAGGTTGGCAACATTCTATTGTGTTGCATTATCATCATAAATAAATTCATTCTTATAATTTTTGTCGATATTAATGA
Organism: Hyalella azteca; assembly: GCF_000764305.2. Classification (NCBI taxonomy): domain Eukaryota; kingdom Metazoa; phylum Arthropoda; class Malacostraca; order Amphipoda; family Hyalellidae; genus Hyalella; species Hyalella azteca. The sequence goes on along the minus strand of NW_025935874.1, from coordinate 3,981 downwards.
GTAATATTCCAACTTTGAAAGAATCCTGTTTTACTCTTGCTGCATGCCATAAAGAAAACATAATTTGATGATCAATCAATTACCAGTTAGTCTATGATATTCGTCACTGACATATGTTTAAATGTAGAGATCTGTTCTTAAAAACCATCATATAATACTCAAATGTATTTCAGGACATTGACTGTGCAGAAAAGGATAAATCAGCCTCTCGCTTGACCGTCTTAGAGGAAGAGACAACTGCTGCTGGCATGTTGTTTGTGGGAGCGCATTCAGCCACTGAAGCAGCTACGACGGAAACCTCTACAGAAGCGCAACAAGATTCGCCAGTTTTCTGTAAAAAGCATCGTATAATATTTAAAAAATGTAAACCTGCTGAAATGAATAAAGATTGGAAGCAGTTTCTCCCCACACGTCCGAATTATAGGTGTAGGAAGAGGATCCACCGTCTGCGTGCTTGTTGTCCATTGTTCCAAGCCATGCTGCAGAGGGTGGATGCAGCGTCGCCAATATATGGGTTTTTAGGCCCTAAGCATCGCCGGGTAATTTTAAGATGCGTCGCCGGGTAATTTTTAATGAAAAGCCATTTATGCTGAGTAATGAAAAACTATTTACAAGCCATGAACTTATTTACAAGGTTGCATGCACGTGTTACTTCAAATAACTAATTTTACCCTAAAAACAGTCTGATTGTACAGCAAGTGTCAACTGAACATGTGATAATGCAGTCTGACCACTCTAATGTGACCGCAACTACGTAATCGTAAACTTGATGTTTACATTTTTTGGTGGGAACTCATCGCAACTGATTTCCGGACAAGCTTCACTGCATACTGATCAATCCAACATACCGGAAACCTTCCTTTTTTTAAATAGTTGGCCAAAGACTGACAAATATATTAAATGAAAGAATTTCAATCTAAATGTGTCGGCAAGATCTTCTGAAGGCATAAATTTCGCTACTGAAGCGTCGCCAAAGATCTTGCAATATTCATCCACTCTCTGCAGTGGGTTCCAGGAAGTGACCGGGCAGGCGGCAGCTACGGCACGACGAAAACTATACAGTAAAACTATCATTTATGCATGTTCCTAGATTTTATTATTGAGGCAATGAACTTATGAAGGAACAATTGTTTTATTCTAAATTTAGATGTTATTCAATGTTTCGATTCTATTTATCAATTCCGTGAGAAGTGCCAAGAACTTCAACCAAATCCATGCGAATCCTTTTTTTGGGCAATTCCATGACATTTTCTAATCTGAGTACCTCTGTTTGGTACCTTAAATTTCCAGTTGGGGACTCGAGAGCCATAAAAACAGATAGGGTAAACGTGGTATATTCTGACACATTAAGGATGCATCGAGAAATGAAAAACTACAAAAAAACGTTTGTGTTATGTAAGTTCTGTTGGCTTCACGTGACTCTCAAAACACCTCACTACGCGTCAGCAACGATGATACATCACAAAATGTTGCCATATTCATTAAAAAGCCTTTAGAATGGAAACCTACCAAATCCCTATATTCCATCACTGCCAGACTGGAATAATGGGCAGGAGTCACCCGTACAAGAGCAAAAATCACCCATCAACGAGGGACAATTTCACCCGTGGCCATGGATAATTTCACCTGTAGCCAATAGCCATGGATAATTTCACCCGTGGCCATGGATAAATTTAACCGCGCCCGTAGGCCGTAGAGCTACAATTTCAACAGTAATGGCCAAAAGCTCTTAAACAGCACATCACCAGAAAAAATTCATTACATGTAAGGCTGTACTGAATTCGTCGTACCTTCTTTCACAGATAAAGTCACTCACACTACACTCAACCGTTTTGGTGGCGTCTCTCATAATGCGGATTACGGACACGCGAGCAGCTACATCAAACCCTTCAGTAGCAAATTTTTTTTGAGCGTTTGATGACAGTTTGCTCTAGCTCATACGAAAAATACTTTATAGGTTCGAATAATCTATGATGCATTTTAGTAGAGTTACGAATTTCAAGAAAGCGTAAATCAGAACATTAAAAATCCATGCTAAAAATTATGTTTTTGAAATTAACCTTATGACAAACATGCGAACATTCAACTTTGTTTTTGCACGTTTGTTTGGACAGCGATCATGTTCAGCTAGTGGTCGTGTCAGAAAACCCGAGAGAACAATATTCACTTTCAGTTTTATGAGCCAATACAATACATAAACCAATTTATTCGATTAGAAATTTCTATAATTAGTAAAAGCGCGTCATACTGCTCGAATTATCATACAAATTTTGATTAAACACATTGGACAATCCATGTTCATATTAGATCCGAATGTCACTCCTTACATAATTTTATATAATTAATACGTAAACAATTTACGTTTTAATTGATAAAAATGATACGGTTAACAAAATTAATGCATAACGACTAACGCTTATTCAAATTATTATCATGTTAATTACATATGGCGCACAGAGCTGGGATCAAACCCGCACTTCTCTGGCCAAGTCCAGGTACTCTGAACTGTATAGCCTCTGGGTTACTGTTCATTATTCTCATTTATCTCCCATGAGATTGGCAATTTTTGCTATTCATATAATAATCTATAAAAGTCGTGGTCTATAACAATTTCCTATGCAGTAATTCATACGTGAGTGAAAATCAATGGATATTATTTGGCCCTTCTTTTAGAGTATCATAGTAATATCAGTCAGACAATAACGTGTTGGCCTTGGCGTGAAGTTACTGATATAGATTTGTTAATGCCGAGCCTGCGCTTAGCTGGTCATTGATAATAATAATGATTCATAATACCATAGAATGCTGTGCAATATTCCTGAAACTCCAAAAATTAACTCATTCATCCTATTCATCGTGATTTAAACTATTTCAAAGCTCACACAATGAGCTGTAACCGAGTTATACCTCCAGTCAAACCGGTCTTATTCGATTGATGAAGATTAGGGCGCATTCTACGTTTCTACCATCACTTAATAAATCAGGTAACGATGCGCAACATTCATAATAACGGAACTATATGCCTAAGACTGCGTATTGTCAAGCTATCCCCTTTAACCTTCCCCGAGTTTTACGGTTGCATGGTTACATACTTTTGGTTAATAAGTTTAGTACCGTATTAACACATTACATAGCATTAACATGTAACCTTAAAACTTGCAGAGGGCTTATGGAAATATTCATTATACGAGTTGTGCGAGTGGATGCTAAGCGAATAATTGTGTGAGTAAATGCTAAGCAATTACATAGAGTGTTCACGATTTGACAACTAAGAATATTATTCATATGAAAAGCATGAGTACCGATTGTAATGACGAAACTCATCAAGGGTGAAGAAAAAATGTTTTGTTTGGTATTGCATATAATAAGTAAGGAAATAAAACGACAATATTTTGTTTGGTATTCGTTGTTAGCAAATGAGGTAATAAAATAACTTTATTTAATTTGGCATGAGTTTTAATATATTAATGCCATTATTTATCTTTAAATCGTTTACAAAGCCTTTCATAACACACCTACAATTACTGTGTAAAAGTGAATGTTTCACTGAGAGAAATGGGTGGTCTGGATGACTCACTTTGATGAGTCAACCGCATCCAAATAGCGATGCACTTTTTTGACTCACTTGCCCCATTTGTGGATAATACTGACCTATTTCGGGCCCTTTAAATTTCAGGTATGACTCACATGTGGCAATAGGTTGCTCTGACGCCCAGATGCTAGCTACGTATCCGTGCTACGGGTGGCTTCAAAAGAGATTTGATGCCACAAGGGAGTCATGCCTGAAATTTAATTGGTGGATCGACATTCAGACATGGCTGACTCATCAAAGTGGGTCATCCAGACCCACGCATTTGTCTCAGTGATCATGAGTGGAGCGATACATGTCAAAACTGATTTAGTACATTTGTTTGAAAATGAAAATTAATTCAGAAATCCTTTGAAAAACGTATAATTAATATTGACTACTCCATTGTATAT
>NW_025935873.1:0-24774 GCF_000764305.2 Hyalella azteca | reverse complement strand
AAATGTTTAATTAAAAACTCTATCGAGATTTCCATACGATTGATAGTTCAATACAGGTGTCGAAATAATTAGTATCTTGCAAAACTATAAATCCTGTCGACGCCACCCCCTTATATCGATGATTACAGTTTCGGTTAAAGGTTGAAATTACTACATCAAGACCAAGAAGAAAGGTTAGAAAAGAAAGTAGGAGTAGGACGAAAATCTTTAATCAAACAAAAGTAGTCCTCTCTAATCAGGGGCACATACAAGTTCTGTCGGAGCTCTCAAGCCAGTTCCTTACCGACTATTATGCCATGTATCAATTCTCAAGTGTCGAGCCGAAAGCGCACTACCTACTGCACTGTGCAAAACAATATAGTTCATTTGGACCACTTATTCACCACAGCACATTGCCTTTTGAACGGAAGCATAGCTACTTCAAAAATATCATGAGAAGAACCAAAAATTTCAAAAGTCCTTGCCAAACTATGACAATGAAGCACAAATTGATGCAAAGCTTGCATCACAAGGCAGACAATTTCCTTCCTGATGACAGAGCTCAATTTCAAAAGATAGTAAAAACTGAAAAAGTTCCTTTAGAGCTACAAAACTATGTAAATTCTCACATTTCAATTGGTTGTAGTACCTTCTCTATCTGCTTAAAAGCCCATGTTAATGGCATAAGTTATTCTACTGACCAATCTGTACTAATCTCTGCCAATGATATGGATCATGTTTATGACAAAATTGCCATAATTACATCAGTTAATGGACGGGTCCTGCTAGTAGTAAAACTGTTGAAAACCTTGTATTTCTCCACCCACCATCATGCCTATGTCACAGTTATGACTGATAAAATTTCTGCTGTAAATACAGAAAATCTTAAATAACATGTCCCTATCCCAACTTACCAGTGCTCTAAATTTTTTTTGATTAGGCCATTTTTCTCTGTGACATAGCTTCTTAATCTCCTCTAACATGCATACTTATATGATAAAATATAAACATATCAGCATAAGAATATCTGTTGAAGACAAAAATTATATTATTACTGGAGCAAAAATCAAGCTCACCGGAAAAGTTCCTGTTCCGGAAACTGTGGTGATTATGGTTTTTGATACAGATTTCAAAGAAATACTTCATCATTGATGACGTACAAGAAGATCATGATAAAGGAATCATCAAATTGGAGGACAGAGAAAAATTTGATAGAAATGCGTGAGTAAATAATGGACTGCTTTCATATTTATATTTAATATAAATTGCCTGAAAATGTTTAAAATTCTTCCAGTTTCATCTATTGTTGCGAGAGGCTGTCATGGTGAGAGATGCAATCATGGCATTTGGGGGACGTCTATAATAATTCAGCATTTTGCAATCTAGACTTAGTTTTGCTAAGACATGTCTTTTGCAGTGTAGACTGTGCCCTGCAGACTAATCAATTAATGTAGAATGTGGTTTATTCATGAGCTGACCTCTCATGTGTGCCTGAAAGGCTGAAAGAATATGTCTGACTTACAAAAATGAGATAAATATATTTACATGCCTAATTTCCTGCCAAAAACTTGCATTAACATGAATATTTCATATACTTACATGAATGTTAACATGAATTTATATTCCAGGAGCTTCTTAACTGCTTGAACCTCAATGCAAATTGAATCCTCAAGCTGTTGGGATTCAATGCAGAAAAATTGTATTGCCAATAAAGACTTTCTACAATCTAATGCACCGCATCCACAAGACCGTTCCAATGCTGGGATCTTCGAAGACAAAATAGATCTTTATGATCTGGATCAATATAGATCTTCCAAGACTTATTTGGAAGATAATAGTATCAACTCGGTCAACCCGGTCCATCAACCTGGTCCATCAGAGGCAAACTGGGCAAGAAAGCATGTCCAGTGGAAGTTCTAATACAATTAAGCAATGGTCCAATATGTTCGAGATTCCATTCCAGAGATTTCAGCCTACGCTACGCCAGGCTTTAGCAAGTAAACAAATTCTTCTGCCTGGATATCAAAGGATGCTTATCCAGCATTTGTACGAGGCAGTGATTTATTTTACAACGTAAGTAACTATATGAGTTAGTAAAACATTTATTTTGTGAACACCTTCAAGTCCCACATTAAAGATTTGCTGCTGGAAACTACAGTATTATTAGTTAAAATGAATTTTCTGTTAATCGCAGCGATAATTTAGAAAACGTTATTACATTATTTTGTCTACTTTATTCTATTCTACACAGAAAAGTCTATAGGATTCAAATCAGGGCTTCTTGATGGCCATTCATTTTTGCTAATGAACGCTGGGATATGTTTTTTGGGTCATGTTTTGTGGTGTTAGTGTAGAGGTTTGACACGCAGGTGTTCTCTGAACGAATCTGCCGTGAGGTCACTAGCGGGCTGAGCGCTTTCAGGCTGGCCATTTGTTTCGTTGGCTTCCGTGGATGAGGTGAGGAGATGTTAGTGCCCTGGTTGTGATTGCCAGTTAGTTAGACTCGGCTTGTGTGTAGGAGTCTTACATGGGCACTTTTAATATTGCCGGTTCAGAATTTATATGAAGTTTATTGGACTATGAAGTGGGTTTTTTTCCTGGGAGATTTAATGGGATATTCTGCTTGCCAGGTGGGAGGGACCTTTTCTGGTGTGACGTCAGCTTCTGAGATCCGACCGTGTTCCTCTCAGGCGATTGTTCAAGGGTGTGTGCCGTGAACGTGCACCGTTGGAAGAAGCCGACTGCCTCCAGTGTTTATCTTAAGGTGGAGCCGACTTGACCAGTCTGCCCTTTCGGTTTCCCATGCGCTCTGCATAGCCTAGCCGCGTTGGGCGGCGTCTACCGTCGTACCCTATTGGAGCGCCTAATGACGAGTTTAACTAGTCTTTAAGTTCCTCGTGGAGGCGTGATCACCCTAGGCTTGCCTGGGTCGAGCCATCGTGTTCCAGGCCCGATGTCTGTGCCGCTTGGGATCGTTCGTTAATGTATTAGGGCTTCCCCTGAAAGAAATACGCGGCTTTCGTGAAGTTGGCGCGTCTCGTGTTCCGTTTTGGGTAAAGGTCAACAGGTTTTATAATTGTCGCGGGTCGACTATTGGAATAAATGTTTTTTAGCTTCAAGTAGCCAATGAAGTAGGTAGTTAGTATTTATATTTGTGTCTAAGTTTCTGGTCTAGATTGAATAAAATTTCGGGTTGAATATTATTCTTGTGCCTTAGCAGGTTTTATTGCAGCGTCATCCCTCGCACCAGTAGCGTCTCCTGCCGAGGACATTGAGCGTTTAGTCAGCTCTGTCGTAATTATTAGTGGTTACCCGCTCTCCCGTAACATTAGGGTTATGAGTTTTGGATAATGTTTGAACCGTGTGATTTGAATATTTCCTTGCTGCTTAAGTGACATACTTATTCCAACGTAAAGGTATCCCACACCGTAGCAGTACAAGTCAGTCATTATATGGCTCTACTGTCAATGTATCCTCCTCATCTTGGCAACGGACTATCTCACGGTGATGCTGAAGTGAGTTGTATTGCATCATTAATTTTAATTATAAGCTCGCCTACCGTTTGATTTCATTGTGAAGTAACTAGTCTCTTTTGAATCTGCAGTGAGTGTGTATGCATGCAACTGTCTGGATCCTTAGTACATTTTAATTGAATTTCTTCGATCGTGCTGCAGTGATACAGAAATTGCTTTTTAAGGGAAGCGTCTGCCCCAAAATCGAAAATTTTGACTTTTTCGGTTATTATACTCATCTTAACACGTTGACTACGAAGTGGTACATATGCGTACCACGAAATGTATTTCTCCAGGACGTAGTGGTACATAATTCAGGTTGCCTAAAACTGGCCCAATCCGAGAACAAAAAAGGCCGATAACTCGAAATATACTAGTTATTTGTAGGTTTCACTATAAAAATTCCATTCATCTTCTTTTTGCAGTATTAAAATTTAATTAGGAAGTACCCCTATCATAAATTTTAGCCGGCCAACGCAATTGAGAAAAACTAAATCACGGAATTTGTCCGAAAAAATGACCGTCTGGCAACCCTGTTTAAAAACAGTACAAAAAATGAAATAATAGTACAAGATGAAGCAATCGTAGTGAACGTGTTAAAGCTTACATTCTGACGCATCCAACGGTGTCAAAACCATCTTTGTTCGTTGATTTATGCGTTCACTACAGATCCCATAAGGCGGGGAGGTGTCCGGGCCCCTTCAGTAAAGTCAAGGCGGAAATTACCCGGCCGAGCACCATAAAGGGGATCGTCTGACGTAAAGCGGCTAATTATGACATTCTCCAGTTCTTATACTCATCTTAAAGCTTACATTCTGTCGCATCCAACGGTACCAAAACCATCTCTGTACGTTGATTTATGCGTTCACTACAGATGCCGTAAGGGAGAGTGGTGGGGGGGGGGTTCTTTAACAAATAAGGCGGAAATTAGCTGCCGAGAGCACATAAATAGACTGCCAAGCTGCAGCTCAGTCACCCTCCTGGCATGGCACGTTGAGGTGTGCTAGCATATGCGCTTCTTCACAAATTAGGATAGACTTTACTCCACTCGGAAATGAGATGGCGATATGGATTTTTCCATGCTTACCCAGCTATTTATTTATAAGCGGCGACCAGTAACAAAAAATATGTAAACTTTGTATTAAAAGTTTTAATGAAAGGAAATTTCAAGAAACTTTGAATATTATTGTTCATCACGTCTGCGACTTTTATATTTTTTTCGAGATATAAACGGGTTGTAATTTTTATTCTCCATTGATGGTATACTTGGCATTCCTTGATCAGCCTCCTTTTTGTAAATATTACTCAAAAAATAGTAATGTTCGAGCCTGCTGATACGCGGAGGGAAAATCCCGCATACTAACTGTTCAAATGGAAGCGTTGTGGAAGGTATGAGGGGAAAGAGACGGTGTAAATTCCTCTACTGTCAGTTCACGACGGGCGGCATGGTGCAGGCGAACTAAATGAGGGGCGAGGAATAACACGTGGCCAGTGGTCGGCCTAGTCCAATTAGTTATAGCCGACCGTTGGGCATTCCTCTGCCACCTGAAAGCGACCAGCTGCCGCGAGGAAGGGGCTGGCTAGGATATCATATTACAAAGATTACTAGCTCGAGGGTAGCAACTGGCCGAGCTTCGGACAGATCAAGAATTTAACACGATGGTTGCGAAAACCTCGCTCTCAGACTTCGCTGCAAACTGACTACCAGCCTTTAGGGGAGCTTTTGCCCTAAAACTTATCTCGGCTGTTAATAGATGGATCACTCTGAAACTTGGTACACATATGTAAAACCGAAAAATAGCTTTCATCCATGTCAATTTTTCGAAAAAAATGAAAGAAAACGTGAAATTCTTTGAAAACTGCCAAAAATGGGGGTACAGTAGAAATCTAGCTCATCCTAGAGTTTCGAAGTTACAGCATTGAGACATATACCATTCTATTCGCAATCAAAATATCTATCGATTCGTTATAGCTTTTTTCGAATTTCGAATTTTTGTGGATGTGGGAGCATTTTTCCCAAAATTTTCAAAAAATTTCCGCTTTTTTTTCAATTTCCGCCCCTTTTTCAAAATATTTTCAAAACGATTAAGAAATTCGAAAAAAGCTACGACGAATCGATAGATATTTTAATAACGAATCGAATGGTATATCTCCCATTGCTGTAGCTTAAAAACTCTAGAAGATAGGTTTGCCGTGACAATAAGTTAACTTTTCAGGACAGCGCGACAAAGTCCCGCGCGCATCGAAATAGCCACTCAATGTAGCAAGGAAACGAAACTAAGCGTTACTGGAGATCGATTCCAGTCAAGGATGTTGGGAGCGACTGCATAGAGAAGAGCCGAGCCTGTTCGAACACTATTCAATAATGATGTATGTAGGTGAAACTTTATTTCACTAAACTGTTCGAACTTTTCAGACTTACTGGAGGCATAAACTTTCGCACAAGTTCAGAAACATGAGATTAACAGTGGATAGTAAACTCCCCGTAGTTGAGTGCATGAGGGAGAAAATCAAAATGTTAAAAACTAATAGGACTAATGCATTGAAAGAGAAAATGATGCATCCCCTTGCTTTTGGATGTGCCAACTTCTTCCCTGCTCGTGAAGAGACTGAAGATGACGCCAGCATCGCAGCGCACATTGAATATATGAAGATGGAGAGCAAAAATAAGATTCCCAATACTTTGCTATCAACACATCGCTTCAGTACACGTTCCCCGACAGGCGGCGATACATCATCAGCGAGTCTCCATCATTTCGAGACATGAAGGAGCAGCACCCGTGCTTGTTCGACCCTCATCAGGTGAATTAATTTGAATCGGAAATTGTTACCTTTTATGCGTCATAATTTTGTTTACGAATGTTTGACAGCATAAGAGATTATGTTCGCTTGAAACTATATAATTATCAGAAAGTTTTCGCTAATCTATAAAATGTCACATAACTTTAATTTTATTAATATATAATATAATAATTATTATCTTTGTATATAGTGCAGTGGTGGGCTCTGTGACCGTCTTGTGTGGGTGAGAGCGGAATGTGAGGCGTGGTTATGGATAGTATGAGACGTTCCATACCATTAGATGGTGTGCACAGGAGTGTTATGGACTTACGGACCAATAAGAGGCTTCCTCAGTCGGGGGTGTGTTCGGTTTTAGGAGGGTTATGATTTTGCCAGTTTTCCAGATTTATGGTATGATGCAGCGGGCATATGAAAAGTTAACTATATTTGTAAGTGTGGTGACACCATGTGGGCCTAGGTGCTTAAGATGAAAGTTGAAGATGTTGCCTGGCCCCGTGGCAGAATTTTTGAGCTGTTTTATGATGCGAGACTGTTGTCTAATGGAAATTTGTGCTTGCGCCTGTAAATTTGTCTGTCTGCCTTGTGCTAAAGTAGTTGACTGATACTAGCATAATTATTTATCAATATGTTGGACAGTTGTTTGCGTGGAGGGATGGTGTCCGAGGTGGTGATAGCTGAGTTAGATGTGGTGAGGCCACTGTTGGAGTTGGTGAGGCTGCGGATTGTTCTTTGTTTTGTTGAGTCAGTGCTGTTGTTGAGTGTCACCACAAACTCTTCCCAGCGTTGCTTCTGGTTATTCATTAATCATTATTGAGGTTTTGATTTGTTCATTTAGTTCATGGGTGTGATCTATGTTGCCTGTGAGTGTGGTGTAGGTGTGCATCGTAGGTTGTTGCGAGTTATGAGACAGGTTTTTTTCTGATGGGGGATTTGGAGACCCTGCTGCAAGGTCCCTGTAACTTCTACTGCATGGTTGCGACATGGAGCCAAACCCGTGCCCTATCACCCTGTGCCCCACCTGCGCCAAGCGTATAACATCGCCCCCAATAGCGATCTCTCCCCTCAATTGCGAGCTCGCCCCCAATAGCGAGCTCACCCCAACAGCCTGATGGTAGTTGTTTCACACAATGATTCTTCTCATACTTGCCTTCCAAAAGATGTGGGGCTTTCCCAGAGGAATGGATGCAAGACATGAGTTCCAAGATAGGAGCAATGGAAAACAAAATTGACAGGATTGAGAGGCACGTCAGTAGGCTGATTTCTATTGAAGAGAGCAAGACTCAGGGTGCCTCGGAAGCCCTGCAGGCGGCGGCCACTTCCATGACTGAATTAGATAATATGGTTAAGGATCCAAACCTGGTTGGTACAATACGAGCAAACGTAAGCTATAAAACAGGTTTTTGGGACCTGAGCTGACATGGTGCTGATATACATGTCGGCAAACATATTGCTGACATGGTTAATTTGGGTTAAATTCATTCCTAATATTCATTGGTTCGATTACTGCATATTCTTGTTTATTTGTTGGCATTTTCGGAATTAAAAATGCATTTGAGTACACATGAATATATATATTTTCATTTCCGTGCTTGGAAATGACCATCATCAGTAAGCCAGATTGTGTTTCATGAAGTGGTACTTCTAAAAATTTTTACAATAGAGATTCGAAAGTTAGAACCCTATATCGGATGCAACTCGAAGATGACTGTGAGGAGAGTGCTATACAGCGATGCATGACAAGAGATTTAGCATTTCACTTCAGCTACACTGGTTTTGGAGAGCGAAGAACTTCTACCAAACAAGCATTTGGGAGTCACCTACTATGTACGCGAATTCTTAGTGGGTATCAGTGTTAAGGATTCCATCCTTATTTTGGATGTATGGATTCTGTGCACAGCTTAAACTAGTGTTGTACAGTTCATAGTATAGTTGTTTTTTCACTGAATATAAAGACCCTTGATCTGTTACCGATTATTGTAATTTTCGTCGCTTCTTCACAGGAGGTCTGAAAACTGGCGTTTGGACCAGCACACTTCAAAACTGACGTTGGTTTGCAATAGCTAATGCACTTTCCACAGGTCCGGAAGATGCTAAGCTTTTCATATATGAACGTGCATTTCAGCATCGCTTTATCTAGATTGTTTTGAACGCACAATAAATAGATTAAATGCTGATAGTTTCAATATAATTCTCTGAGGATCTCACTTGTTTTAATATTTAGAAAGCTCAGAATTTACAGCGGAATCAGTAAGGTTTCCTTAATCAACCTTAATTCTGTTTTTGGCCTCCTACGATTGCCATACAGATGGCCGATAAAGTAATTTGACCTCACCAACAGGCCGCATCCAGGCCGCACTCCGAGGTGCGCGTGACTGGGACGGAGGAAGGAAGTTGAGGCTTAGTGCCGCTGCATCCTTTTCTGATGTCAGTTCATAATTCCTCCGTGCTACAGTTTCTGATTATCCACGTAGAAATGTTACTACAACGGATGCGATTTCTTATACATCACCTGCTGGATTAACCAGCGATTCACTTAGTCCTGCTTTCCTCCCATCCGGAGTTTTAATTTCCGATATTGATGGGACTGGCGCAGCAACCGAAACCTATGAACAAGTCGAACCGCTTAGTTCCTCTATCAGAAAAATTGTTCTTCCATTGTAGTAAATGTAGCGGATGACTCCAGTGATAGTTAAGAAATATGTCAGATTTTTTCAAGTGTGTAATTAATTAGTTAAACACTTATATACCCACGTCATGTGGGCAATTCTTTCCAGTGTTAGCTACTTACTGGCGAGAACATCCACAAATTGTCCCACGTAAGTGCTACGCTGAGCTCAGGTCTTCCTATGTTCTTATTTATGCCGAAGTGACAGTTTTGCTTGTAGCTCATGCGGCATTTTTAACTATTTCTAATCGAAAGGAAAATTTGCTTGATTTATCTGTTGATGGGCCTTGATTTCATGTTATATCTTACTGAATTTTTCTATTCAAATGGATTTCATTTGATTAGACATAGGAAATCATTTTCAACGAGACTAAACTTAACCTGGATAGAGAGTTAAATAAATTCTCCTTATGGTGTATTACTTGCTCAATTGTCGACTAACCTGTCGACAATAAAGTAGTAAAAAATCCTCGGCGTTTTATCAACAGTCGTTTTTTCACGGGTGCTTCGGATGGAATCTCACGAAGTGTTGAGAAAATTTGTACATGTTATTATGATTTTGTATGGTTGAGGCCAAGTGTACAATATGTATAATTTTTCCTCCTGGAAATACTTTTCGTTAACGTTTTTAAACAATTTTTGACTCGTATCAATTGTACAAGTAAAATGTAATTTTCAGGATCCGCATAAAAGTATGATAATTCATCATCGATCATACCTGATTCTACGTAGATTCCTGCAGATTCGACATCGATCAATGAAAATTCGGCATCGATTACTGCAGATTAGGCATCAGCTAATGTAGATTCGACATCGTTCGATGCAGATTAGTCGACTCTATAAATTACTGTGTGCAGAAACTTCGAAGATCTTCACAGAATTGGCTTAGAATGCTCATCTTTAATCGGTGGTGCGCCCCGCGACATTGCCCCCCTACACTCCCCATCCAAATTGGGTTTTGCCTTCGTAGAACGAGCAGGAATATGCATCAATATTCTTGATCGAACCACATCAATCTTTGTCGATCGATCAAGACCCGATTGACTGGGCTATGAAGACGCTTATGATAAGATCTTTCTAAATAAAAATATTGCTAAGTTTTGAAGCAAGTTATTCTTGCCACATTATTCGATAGCAGGAGATTATATCATTTAATAAGATGCACGTGAAAAAAACGTTTTCTTTACACTCACGTTAGAAAAAGTTTTCAGGCAAACTAATCGATATCACTGAACATTATTAAGGTAAGGTAACATTAAGGCTTAAACGTTCCAGAAGCGTTCAAACTAGGAAAACTAATAAAACACTTCAAAGTATTAAAATAATTACGCGGTATCATAATCGTAACTGACATCGGAAATGGAGCCGAAATTGAGCATTCTAACACTTGAACTAGACTGAACACAATTTTAACCGGGTGATCATAAATTAAAATGTATATCAAATTCCGATTCATGATTTTACTAGATTGAATAGCCGACAAGTTTGCGCATGAATTTTCCGGTTTGCTCTGTAAAATTGCCCACATATACTTCGATCTGCAACGATAAACTTACAGTCGATAGTTCGCCATGCATCTGCATAGATTGTTTAGGAAAATTCGACTTCCAAATTTTCGAATGGTCGAATCTTCCGCAATATGCAGTAACCCACACTAATCGACATCGTTGCCCACATTGGTGATTGACTAGGGAGGGTCTTCCACATTAGGCCTTTTACATGTACATTAGGTCTTTAACATGTACATTAGGTCTTTAACATGTACATTAGGTCTTTTACATGTACTGAGAAAAATTCATGAAATGCATGACTAAAATAGTTTCTTAGATATAAAATAGGATATTTTTATAGATAAAATTCGAGGATTTACCTTAAAATGATACTAGAGTCTAGACACTGGTAATTAAATAATTCCCAATCGCTTCACTCACTCAAAAGTTATGCGTAACTCCACTTACACGATCTCTGAATCGTAGCAAAGTTACGTACAACTTATTGTCCGTAACTTTGCGCAATATGTTTTGAAGGTACCATCATTTGGAGTTGTGCGCACTCAGCGGGCATTTGCTGTACTCAAGTCGCTACGAACACTTAGCAATGTATTGAAAGTATGGCCCTGGGGTTGAGGTCTTACCTGCAATTAAACAACGCTTATGTTGAAGGCGCCACTGGTTATCTGCTTATAAGATTCCAATGCTTGTCCCACTAACGCTAATCCCTGTTCACCCGCAGCTCTCTTACATCCATGTTATGAACAGTTCGCCATTGGGGTTGGCTTTGGCAGTGGATACAGGCCTGCTCTCAGTCTCTACATTCACAGTGGCAGTAGGCACTATACTTCTGGGCCCATACTTTCAAAAAAAGTTAAGAGATCGTAAGTTCATCAGCCAATCATTAACGGCCTTTCAAGCAAAATCCACCAATCACAGACAAGAAAATGGAGCGTAAGTATTTACGTTCACTTAGTAAGTTTTGAAAGTATGGCCCCTGATTTTTGAGCAAGAAACTGCAATAGCATTGGTGTCAGCGGACCACAAACCTGAAATGCGTGACTGCGCTTTGCTTTTCTCTTCACTGTGTTGCTTAGCTAACTTGCTGTGTTTGCTGCCTTTGGCATGGCTCTTCAAAGCTGCTTCCCCCATATTTGACTTATCGAAGTCTTTCGAGCACAATCTGTACATATCGCCATACCCTCATGCTTTGGATGGCGAGCAAGCCAGTCACCATAAGCTACTATTCTTAACCACAAGTCATGAAATTTACACTTTTCAGGCATGATGATATAGAAATTGCACGCTGAAGATGGAACGCTGCCACTGCACATCAAAAAGTTGTCGAATGCAACTGAGCTCGGTGACCGAGCTCACGTGATTGGTTCTCCAATCACGCGACTGACGGTCTCGTGATTGGAGAACTAATAAAAACGCAGGCAACAAGAGACTACACAAACAGTAAAAACGCGCAGCACAGAAAAGCACTTCCTTTTTTCCTTCTTTTATTTGCAAATTCAATGACTTTCCTAACCTGGAAAATGAAAAATCAAATTCCATGACTTTCCAGGTTTTCCATGACCGGTACGAACCCTGCTTCTCTTATTGATAGGCTTTTGGGCGTTTCTTGCTTGTTGGACTATCCAAAACTTTCATTTTGCATGTTCTTTTGGGAATGTGTGATGTGAAATGTTCTGAAGGAACAAAATGTGATCATCGTCGTTGGGTTATCACTGCATCGCCTGGCACTGACGCTATCGATGTATTTACAGCACAATCGGTTCAGCAGTTGTCAATAGTTTCATTCATGCTTTGTAAGCGCTGCTTGTATCCTATCCATCGTCATTTTGGTTGAGGTGTTAATTTTTCCTCCATTGGAGCATTAGGGGTCTTCTTTACTCGCACAAGCTCCAGTGTTCATGCCTTACGACATGATGTGATGTGTGTGCTTCTATTTCATACATTCATTATCAAGTCCATGATCACATTCCAGGTAGATTTTAAATTTTTTATTTCACCCGGATCTTACAGTGACGGACGCTTTCACCGAGCTCTCTGAAGAACCCCTGGAGCTGTACCGACCCAAGGCAAATGCCGTCTAGTCCAAGGTTCCCGTCACCGAAACTCTCAATATCCCCTTAGATAGCTCAAACACGTCTTTGGGCGTGTCGGATCCAAAAGTAGAAGGCGATCATTCTTTCAAATCTTGTGATGAAGTACTCAAAAAGAAACCGCATACCAACGAGAAAAAAAGGAAATTGCAATATATCTTCAAGCATCTTTTCGGGACGATAGCGACGAGAAAGAGAAAAGTTAAAGAGGCCATGGAATGATGTCAATGTGCCTCCAGCAGCCACCAACACGTCTCTGGTTCCCAGCAAATCTGAACCTACTGTTAAGGTTGGCCGTTCTTCGAACTCCCATAACGAAGAACGAACCTTATCCCGCGACCCGATGAAAAGCAAAATTAGCGGTTATCATGAAGAGCCTATTTGGTGAGGACAGCGATGAACAAGAATTTAGGCCGAAATATCCTGGGAAGGATGACAGTAAAACCTCTGAAAAGCTCATGTGTGTCACGAATTTCACACGTGAAAAACCCTACCGAACGTAGCATCTTCATAGAGGCGACTGGCATCGCCGACAAAACGAGAAATTTTGCGGGCGGTCTTCACCAGAAAAAACATATACCTCATCTACCTTATACACATATAGTTTGTACGTGGCACCTGCACGTGATATCCCCCTCATTCTGTCATCCATTCCAGCATGTGTCTCCCTTCCTCCTCCCGCACCAAAAGCGTTGTCGGCGAAAGTTGCTGCTCGAAAGGAATTATCGGTGATTGTGGTTCCTCCTCCAATTCCTGCCAACTGCTCAAGCTCTTCTTCCTCGTCTCGTTCGTCCAGCTCTTTCCGCTCGTCTTCCTAGTTGCGCTCGTCCAGTTCTTCCTGCTCGTCTGGCTCGTCTTTCTCGTCGGGCTCATCTTGTTCTGCTGAGAGTCTTTCAGGTCGTTTAGTTTGCCCGCTGACCGAAACAAGGATCACATCCGATGTGGACGAGATGAAGGACACGGACCTCAGCGATGACGATAGCTGAGACGGTGAGGAAGAACGACTCTTTGAAGAGGGTAAGGCCTAAGCCGCATGCACCACAATGCCGAATGGCGAAGTACTTAATCCTGACCACCCTGACTGACACTGGAATAGAGGTCGTGTATTTTACTTACGCAAATGCCAGCCACCCCTGAAGAGGCTGCCTTTCGACGTGTATGTTGGGGCGCTGCGAGCGCGTCAATCGGGCGCATTGGGCAAGGAGGCGCTGAGCCGCGTCCATGACTGCCTCTTGGCCTGCGGAGTGAGCGCGGCGTCGAGTCACCAGGGCGCCGTGGTGAGCTGGTCACGGGTGCCTCGACCTATACTAAAGGAAGCCCTGGCTATTTTTAAACAATATGGTCTTATATATAAAAGAGGTGATTACGGATTATTGAAATAATTACCTGGTAGCGAATCCAACTATTGTATAACAAACGCGCGTTAATAACGGAGATAATTTTGCTGTTCGTTTTTCATACTTAGAAGCAGAGCTGGGCAGCGCTACTTTGAAATGTAGCGGCCGCTACCGCTACCGCTACATGCTCTAAATGTAGCGGTAGCTACCGCTACAATCTGTCTCTTATACACATCTAGATGTGTATAAGAGACAGCTNTCACGCAGACTGGTGCTGCTAGTAAGCAGTCAAGTTAAGCCAACACACAGAGCTCATGTACCGACTAAAGATAGCTCTTTCTAAATTACACCGTTCAGGTTCGCAGCGGGTAATCAACTGACTGGCGCTGCAACCGCCGATTGCGACTATAGCATCAGTCACGCAGCTCAAAGGCCATTTTCCCCTACGACTTGGTCATTATTGGAGCGACAGCTACACACAACCTACATGGACGGAAGTCACAGCAACACTGGCGTGATGCAGTCTGCAGAATACAGACGATCGGCTCATCTCATAGTCAGGATTGATCAGTGCTTCATAAGCAAATGACCCCGTCTCGATGAGCCGGACTGCCTCAGTCTGGACTGAAAACGCCAGTGTTTTAGTCGTTAGTCGCGAGTCTCATAGTGGAAAGGGGCCTTTACTCAATGTACATGAGGCGACTACAAAAAGCGAACCACATGGTAAATAGACGTGATTAATAGGGTGATACATTAAAATTCTACAAATGAATAATTAAAAGCAAGCAATTTTGCGAACGACGGTTTCCTACCCCCCTACCCCTGACAATTTCCTACTTCCCCCCCCCAACCAAATTCCTCTTTAACGCAGAGATGACTGGAGACAGTGTTGCTGTGGATACATACAGTCGTGCATCAAATATAGCTGAGATTACACTACTGCGTTTGATACATTTTTCCATTCGAGATGAGACAAGAAGGTTTGTCCCGGCTAGCAATAAAACTCGGGAGAATTACAGCACTCCGTTGGAATTCCGTACCAATACCGAGACAATATGTTTGATAATGATAATGAGATAATGTTTTGATAATCCGGTGCCGTGTTATCAAAACATAGCAAAGGTACTCGTAACTTCTTGTAATAACGCACAATTAGCTACGTAATGCTAGAGTACCTACGCTTCATTTTCGCATTGTCAAAATATCCCGACTTATCTAAAATGGTATTGTCAAAATCATGTGGTAATCACTATTTAGCGTTTAGCTTACCTGTATGACAACAGGATAAGTCATTGTGGTAACCCGTTGTACAGTGACGGTGTCACCTTTCTTGGCCCTTTACCGTCACCCTGTCACCTCTCTTGGCCCAGGTGACGGTGTCACCTCTCTTGGCCCTTTATACCTTAAACCTCGGTCACATCATTTGGCGACGAGGATGACTGACCACATGAAGATGTTCCAGCCTCATGTGGAGAGCGTGGAAGAATTCATTCAGCGTTTTAGACTCCAACATAGTGACAAACTTGCTAACCGACGTCAAATATGAAGAATTGGAAGCTCAATTAATTTCATCTTACGGAGTGAAGAAATCCATTGTTGGAGCTGCGGTAGCATTTCTAACTCGCAAGCAAAAGCCTGGCGAAAGTATTGAATCTTACGCTAAAGTTCTTAATGAACTTTCTTCCCAGGTTGGGTACTCATGCAGACTGCTGTCGTGATAGACTCATCAGGGATGTTTTTGTTAGTGGTTTGCAATCGACCAAACTTGTTGCATCGCTGCTCGTGGAGTGTGAAAATAAAACTTTCCAGGAGTGTGTTGAACGTGCCAAAATCGTGGAACAAGTTACAAAAGATGTCGAAGAACTCAAACCAAGTGTTGTGAATGCAGCAAACTACATGCTCAAAACTACGCACGGCTATTCACCGAAACGGAACGAACAAGGTTCCAGGGCAAGCATTCCATCGTCATACAAGTGCATTATATAGATGTGGAGCCGCAGGCAAACATAGAGCAAGTGACTGTTACGCTTTAAAGAAGAAATTGAAGTGTACTTCATGTTCCAAAACTGGCCATATCTCCAAAATGTGCAGATCTGCGAAGAAGCTGACCAATAAAAGTAAACCAACTAATCATCTGTATCCTGAGGACGACTTTGCCGAAGAAGTTGATCAAGCAGACTACGCAGCAAATTGCCTTGTTGACGCAAGCTTCTATTCTGGCGATTATACGGGTCGCCCTCATGACGCTGTCGCTGAGACTTCTGACCACTGTGCGAGTTCTACCCGTAGCATCATTGTGGTAAAGGCAAGTCATGGCAAACTGCCCCTCGATAATTGTAAGTCTCCTAATACTTTTTTAGACCCAAATTGCAATTATTTTCCCTCGCTGAGAAGCCGATATTAGTATCTTGTGAAATTGACAATAGACTTGTAAAGTTTGAAGTAGACACTGGTTCCTATTACTCAGCCATAAATGTCAATGAAATCTACAATAGTAAAAGTAGGATAAGACGCACCAAACGACGTGCAAAAGATTATGGTGGCAACCATGTCCAATTTCTAGGTGAAATTGACCTTTCAGTCAAATTGGGTACTATTTCAATTGCTCATACATTTGTAGTTCTTGATGGCCCTCACGTTTCTTTGCTCGGAAGGGACTGTTGTGGAAAATTTGGGACCAATCTTTCTGTTCCAATTGGTATAAATAAGTCGATCAATTCAATGTGTAACGTGTCTGATTTACGCACCAAATACTCTGATTATTTGTGTAAAAAAACTTTTTTCAGATCGTGTGTCAAAGTTCCTGTAACTCTTGATGTTCCAAGTGATAAACCTGCAATTTTTTGTAAACCTCGTACTGTACCATTACGTAACCGTGAGCTTGTCAAGACTGAATTAAGTAGGCTTGAGAAGACTGGCGTTATAACCAAAGTCTATCGTAGGGAATGGGCTGCGCCAACGGTTAATGTTCTTAACCCTAATGGTCAGATTAGAATTTGTGGAGACTATTCGTTGACAATTAATAAGGTGATGAAGACGGTGCAATACCCGTTACCGACCATATATGACGTTATTAATGCAATGCGCAATGCCAAAGTTTTTTCTAAAATTGATCTTTACATGGCATACCTCCAACTGCCTCTTGTTGAAAGCTCTAAAAAGTTCACAACGATTAACACCAGCGAGGGCTTATATCAGTATAATTACTTTCCATTTGGTTTGGCAAGCTCACCAGCTATTTTTCAATCTTTCATCTGTCAGACATTGGCTGGCATTGACGGTCTGATTGTCTACCAGGACGATATACTTGTAACGTCTTCAAATACGCCCGATCATGTGATACTTTTGGACAAAGTGCATTAAACACACTGATGGAGGCTGGTGTGAAACTTAATTCTGAGAAATGTGCTTTCTTCCTAGATTCTGTGAAATATCTGGGTTATGTGTTTGACAAAAGTGGAGTGAAACCTTGTGCGGATAAAGTCAGGGCCATTACAGAGGCTCCTGCTCCGTCAGACGTAAAGCAACTGCAAATCTTCATCGGCTTGTGCAACTTTTACAGCAGGTTCATTCCTCAATTTAGCACAGTCATTGCACCTTTGTACAAACTCTTGAAAAAGAACGTAAAATTTGTATGGTCATCGCAGCCAGAAGCTAGCTTTCAAGACATTGAACGTCTTTTCAAAGGCAACACAGTTTTGAAACTGTTTGATCCCAATTTACCTGTGATTCTAGAAACCGATTCCTCTTCGTATGGGATT
Organism: Hyalella azteca; assembly: GCF_000764305.2. Lineage (NCBI taxonomy): Eukaryota > Metazoa > Arthropoda > Malacostraca > Amphipoda > Hyalellidae > Hyalella > Hyalella azteca. The sequence goes on along the minus strand of NW_025935873.1, from coordinate 7,117 downwards.
GGTGCGGTGTTGTTACAGCAACACCCAGACGGGTTACACCTGGTGCAGTTCGCATCTAGGTCACTGAATAAGCCGAGAGAAATTATTCTCAGATTGAACGTGAAGCCCTCAGTGTAATCTTTGGTTGCGAGCGTTATAGGCATTTTCTCCTGGGATCCAAATTTACAATTAAGAATGACCATAAACCTCTTCAGAAACTGTTTTCTCTCAACAGTGGTATTCCTTTCAAATGTTCAGCCCGTTTACAGCGGTGGTATTTACGTCTTACACAATACAATTTCGTGTTCGAATATACTAAGGGGTCTGATAATGTTAATAGCGATTTTCTAAGTCGTCTGCCCTACCAGAGTGTGATTCAACGGTTGAACCGTATGAATTAATATTTGTAATTGAACATTTGAATAATATGCCTATGAATGTTGATGATATCCAGAAACAGACTGACTCCGATCAGTACTTCTTAAACATTACATTAAATTTGGATTTCCTGTGAATTTAGATCCAGATTTAGCCCATTTTAAAAAAATGGAAGGGGAATTGAGTGTGATGAAAGGTTGTATTATGTACAGGAATAGAGTTTACGTACCATTTTCCTTGAGAGGTAAAATTCTTGAACAATTTCATAAGGGACATCCGGGTGTATCGGCAATGAAATCTCTTGTAAGATCACTAATATGGTATCCTGGTATTGATAAAGATGTTTGTAATCATGTCAAATCATGTAAGCAATGCCAAAGTGTTAGACATAAGCCTGCGCAAAAATGTACCCATGTTTGGCCTACACCTAATCGAAAATGGTCGCGTGTTCACATCGATCATTTCTTTTTCGAAAGTGAAATTTTTTTGGTAGTTACCGATGCCTTGACTAAGTTCATAGAATGTGAGATGGTGCCTAGTGTCACTACTAAGGCTACGATTGATGCGTTAAGAACAATTTTCTGCAGGAATGGTCTTCCTGATACATTAGTTTCTGATAACTCTACCAGTTTTACTTCTTCTGAATTTAAAGAATTCTTATCTCGTAATTATGTACATCATATAACTCCGCCTCCCTATTCACCAACATCCAATGGACAGGCGGAACGTTCAATGGACAGGCGGACTTTTTCAACAAATCAAGGATTTGTTGAAAAAGAATTGTACTGGTACTTTAAAATTTCGTTTATGTTCTGTTTTGTTGTATTATCGTAGTACACCACACTCTGTTGCAGGTGTACCACCTTGCGTAGCTCTTAATGGTAGACCTTACATTACCGTTAGAGAACGTGTTAATCCTAATTTTGTTGCTTCTGTTAAAACCAAAGCCAAAGTTACGTCAATTCCTACGTATCGTGTTGGTGACTCTGTATTAGCGTTAAACTTGCGACCTGGTCCTAAATGGCATGCATCCACTGTCGTTGAAGTGTGTGGAATAAACACGTACAAGGTGTAACTGAAAGACATGGATGTTGTCTGGTGCAGACATGCTTAACAGTTATTACCAATTTCTGACGATTTAGATGTACATTTGCCAGCGCCGTCATGTGACTCTGAGAGGGCCTGCTGGTAAGGTAACTGTCGCAGGAATTGAGAATCCTACTGAATCATCTCGTGAGCAAGTTGGTCGTCCAACAAGAATAAAGAAACCTATTGATAGATATGGGGACTGGGTTCCTAAATGAATTTGTATATTTTTTGTACATTTTTTACATAATTTCATGTATGTAAATGTCTAAAGAGGGAGGAGTTGTGGAAATCACTTTAGCGTTTACCTTACCTGTATGACAACAGGATAAGTCATTGTGGTAACCCGTTGTACAGTATTGTTCAGTTCGTAATATAGCTCTGCCCACTACGGTGTCACCTCTCTTGGCCCTTTTAACCTCGGTCACATCAATCATGTACCTGAACAGTCAACCAGAGGCTCGCTTACATACTTAGTTTATATTTTGAATCCGATACGTTCTAGCTTCTGTGTTTTGTGATTACCTAATTTTTAGTGGTTTAAAACGATTCTAGTCGCTGCTAATCCAGATTTTTACAGATAAATGCAGATTCATTGCAGCAAAACACTCAATTATTAATTAAAGACATATATATATATATGTCAGCGCTCTTATATTAAGCGCCACCTGAGTACAAGGACACGTGACTAAGACGTGAGAGATAAGTAAGACACCATCTGTCTAGATAACTTATCTCTTGATACGGGGTGGTAATACACGAGAGTTATACGATACAGGTAGAGGCTACGGGGTCGACCGTAAGGTCGAAGACCTCTAATAACGCGAGTTACATCGCGGAGCGCTCATCAACTACTGCGGAGCCTTAAGGTGCTTATACAAGAGGCGAATAGTTGCGTCGACTAGTCGACGCAACTAAAATTTGTGATGATTCACGTGGTCAGAGGCAACTAGCTGGTGCATTGGACGCATAGCAACTTGAGTTGTTTTGAAGCAGTCGAGTCTCAAGTATGCCAAGTACCGCCTCGGTCGTCTTAAGCCCCGTCCACACGCTCAAACTTATCGTCAGTCTTGCATGTCATGCCAGGTTTGACCGATTTTGACGGAAGACCGAAGAGCGTCCACACGCTCAAACTTTCCTTTCTCAAACGTCCACAACTCAAACTTTCAAGACCATCCTTGATATATTCGACTCTTCAAAGTGAACAGATCAACAGGGAAAACATCATCGGGGCGGAGAAAATGCGGTCCCTCGACGAACCCGAGGTGGACGAGGTAATGAGGCCGTTATTGGAAATATTAGAAATACGAAAGAAGAACGAAATCGAAAAAAGAAAGGAACTGGAGTGCAAGAGGAGTTATTATGGGACGAGGAGATGAGCAAACATATGATCATGAAATTAGGAAAGCATGATTATTGAGTGTGAAACCTGTACTCTTATCGAGGAGTTTGATCTTGCCGCTCTGGAACGTTCCTTTTCTGTAAAGAATCCAGCGTCTGGCAAAATTCTCTGGGAATGAACCGACGCGCCGCTGACGGTGGTGCTGTTGGCCACGATGACCACCTACCGCGTGGCCGGCGGGCCTTGCGCGGGAGGAACTGTCGAGTCATGGCTGTCGCGGATTGAGTCCCTCCTCAATCTAAATAATTTTCTTTGTCTTCTTTCTATCTGAGAAAGTTTCTATACGGATAACTGTTTTAATTATTCGTTCGATTGAAGCGTATATGGGTAAAATAGACTAAATTGGAACGATATTAAATCATGTGGATTGTTTTAGTACATTTTTGCAGCTACTGCATATAAAAAGAATGAATAATCGAAGATGCAATGATTAATAATTTAATCATTTATGCATTTACGCATTTTGAATATTGCCTCTGCCGCTGGCAGTTGCTGCACGTTTGTGTGCCCATTCTACACAATGTACGCCGGAGAAGAGACGATTTTCATGTTTATCATTTCAATCAAGTCGCCTCGATATTCGGGATATTAAACAGTGTCGTTCATACAATTGAGTACGCGACCAATTTGAAAGAATTTAAGGTGTATCAATATTTTGAAATATTCTTGCATTACTTTTCAATATTTTCATTTTCTATACTAAATTTATCATTTTTCCTATACTAAATAAATCACAGTTTAGTTTTCGCCATAAAAACTAATATTTTGAAACTTGAAATGATTTTGTTCATTATCTTTGGCTTCAAGCTTTTTCATTTCCTAAAAGTGTGATACATTATATCACAGTTCAAAATTTGTCATCGTTTCGTATTCTTTATGGTGGCCCAGTGGTTAAAGTTCAGAGTATCAGGACTGGCGCAGAAAGGCGCGGGTTCGATCCCAGGTCTGTGCGCCAGTTTCTGGTCAGAATCGGCGAGGAGGCCGGGCGGTTAAGCATAGCAGAATTGTAGCAGTGAGTTGCGAGTTCGAGACCGCAAATTGCTGTAAATGTTCTGCGATGTTAAGAATCGGCGACAGGCCTACGGCCTAATAACGCTGAAACCGCTATTATTATTTATTGCCAAGCGTTCATGATTTTCTCCTTGACTCGCAGGGTCTCGCCCAAGCTAGTCTCGCTCGTTCGCTCTGTATTTATGGTACCGAAAGGCAGCTTTGACTGAAATTTTCTAACCGACGACATTTTGATCAGAGGCAGCGCCAGGTAACTTTGCTAGGCATATTTCTCTCGAACATTACTTAGCCATCTAACAAATAACATAACCGCTATCAATACGCAACAACAGAACGTTTAACCCAGCCCGCACATGTAGGACATTGCAACGTCGCCTCAAGTGCAGAGTTAATTTAACGGATTCATTGATAGTTTCGTGGGTAGAGTATCATGTCACAGTTTGTTGTGAAGAGCATCGCGTCAAGTATTAAGATTCACGGCGAAGTCGGGGCTCCAGGTGAAGAACAATCTCAAAATTTAAACGGTTATCGGCATCAGTAAATTGTTGAACTGGAAACAAAGAAAAATAAACATATCGATGTAGATATGTGATGACACCAGTACAGGAGAAGTGGAGAACTGATAATGAAACCAAATTTCACGGATAAATTGATTGAGATTTATGCCGACATAGCATCAAGCATTTTACAACGATAAATTTTAGATACATTTCGTCAGCAATATCATGAACTGTGCATTGATTGTTAGCTTTCATTGTCACTGCTTGTGCTGGATTATTAGGGCGTGTAAACGAGGGTTGGTTTGCTAAAAGAGTTCCAGGAATCGTCGTGTAAAAATGCTGCGAAGATCGAATTGACACGATAATATTAGGATTCATGCTGTGTGACTCATTATAATTAATTTTGCATTTATAATTGTTTCTACCTAATATAAATTAATACAAATTTAAATGTGTAATTTAAATTCCTTTACGTCAAGTCACTCGAGCACGCAAGTCTCAAGTTCGTAAACATACGCTGCAATTTTACGGCCACTGGTCCTACAGCCGAGACATTTAATTGAAGCATTGGTTTCCAATTTGTCACTGTATACTTTGAATAATTGATTAGAACTCAGTATTATGATAGGAAGCCTGAATTAAAACGTGCGTCTATGAGTGTCTTACATTTGTTCTGTACTTGAGTGGGTGCAGCTCAAATTATAACAGCTGAGCACCGCACTTTTTCATTTATTTTCACCACGACCCAAGTATCTTCATTTCGTGAATTTATGCCGTGAATGATATTCATTATTTGCTGGCTTCTACCATTTGTCCTTATTTTGCAAACTGCGTGCTATTTTAATTTTTTCCTGTGTTATCTGATCAAGATTTGCTTGCTTGTTCGTGGAAACGCCATCTTCGTTCGTCTTTGAATAACACGCTTTTCTCGTTGCATATTTTTTCGCTCGAAAAACTTTGTAGGTATTATCTTTGTTTTGGATGAAATTATTGGAAATAGTCGAAATCGTTTGTGTTGATATCTGCTTTTTGTGTTGCAGTTGAATTGTGTTGTAAAATAAATAGTGAAACGTCCACCAATTTCATTATCATTTAACTTCTCTTCGAATTTTTACCCTTTTTGGGCAGCATCAATTGCAGAGACGATTGCATAGGAACAGGGAGTGTATCTTTATACTTGAAAAAAAAAGAACTGATTGCAATATATGAATATTTACATTTGTGAGCTATTCAAAGAACAAACTTTCCAACTCCTTAGATATAGACTCCGAAGCGGGACCAAAGTAAGGAAATGAACAATAAACAGCATTCCTTTTATCAAGTTCGCTAACCTTAGAATATTGCTTAGACAAAACTTTTAAATTTGAGTAGTTCGAGCTGCGAGTTTCATCGAGCTGCGTTCATTGTTTTCGAGATATTTCTTGTTCACGGAACTTGGAGACCAGCAGGAGGGATAATTGTCTGAGAGGTGCATATCGGCTTATGTCCTTCAATGTTGTTGACAACTTAGGCGCCATGAGAAATGGATTTCACACAGGCGAATTTTTTTGTACAGAAATGAACCAATCCAATAAAATGAAAAGTTATTTCTGCTTGTTTTGATGAATCACCTAGGGCAACAACTCTCAAGCCTCAAATAATAAGAGAAACTATATTATTAATATAAAATTGGAATAATAAACATAGTGCATTGCACTCCTGCATATGTTGCGTTGCAGACAGCACTAGCTATGTTGTCATTGCCATACATTTTAACCAAGAGAGGAACGGATAAGGAAATATTTTAACATGCAAGGACGCCAAGTGAATTTGAAACGTAAGCTGGAACAAACTAAATAAACAAAAAATAAACATCTTTTCAGATTAGCGGAGTCTGATTGGTGTTAAACAAGCATCATCCGGGTTTACTGGAAGGCTTGAATACGCCTTACGAAGCAGCAAAACGCCCAGACAGCTGTATTAAGACGCAATGACTCCGTTCCTTCTATTTTGTGCAGAAGTTTTGAGAGGGCATTTCTGATGAGAATTTCATAACTTAAGAGTCTATAGGAGTAGTGCCCACCTTGCGGTAGAGGACGCCCTCCTTGCTCTTCTTACAGTCATCACTTGCTATCTTCATGCGACGTTCACGCAGCGCCATAAGCCCGGCCTCTATGCAGATCGCCTGCAAATACAAAACCGTATCACAAGTTCATCAATAATAATAAACATGTAAATTTGTCCGATTTCAGAGATAATTTTAATTGAAACACAGTAGGAACTACGTTCTTTTTAAATATGAATATTCCGTTATGCGCTTTATGCCATGACAGAATTTATAATCTGTCATAAAATATATATATAGAGAGATACACTACATACACCCTTTATAAACGCAAACTACTTGAGTCCAACTCCTAGTAGATGAAAAAATACCGTTTTCGGCCATCAGTGCACGTATGATTATTAGATTCCAAATTGAAAAGGACGTTACTTAAGAGTGTTGACAGTTGTTCATATTAGCAGTATGTCGACAATAGTTGTTCAAACCCTAAGTAAGACCCTAAACCAGCACCAGCTACTAATTTACGTAAGAAGCAGACCTTGCATTAACATTCCACCCAGAGTCGTCGAGCAGGTTGAGCAGCTCCAGCATGGTGCGCTGGATCTCACCTTAACGTCCTCCTGCAGTAGAAACAGTCGAGTTGAAGTTGAATTAACACTGCATGCACCTGAACACATTGAGAGAGTTGAATTAACACTGCATGCACCTGAACACATT